>NC_040235.1:300000-475456 GCF_001444195.1 Xiphophorus couchianus
TATCAAAACTCTTCACAAAACTCGTTGACTTAGGCATTAGTCCCCTTATGTGCAACTGGTTACTGGACTTCCTGACCAGTTGACTCCAACATGTCCGGCTGGATAACTGCTCATCTGCCATCACCATAAACAACGGGGTACAAACAAGGCAGTGTGATGAGTTCTTTCCTCTACTCCCTTCTCACCCTGACTGCAAACCTGTCTATGGTTCTAATACCATCATCAAGTTTGCAGACAACACCACAGTGATTGGCCTCATCAAAAACAATGATGAGACTGCCTACAGGGAGGAGGTGGATTGTCTGGCTGAGTGGTGGACTTCAGGAGGACCACTGACCCTCATTCACCCATTCACATCAAAGGGATGGTGATGGAGCGTGTGACCAGCTTCAAGTTCCTGGATGTCCACATCTCAGAGGATCTCACCTGGACAACCAGCTGTTCCAAGCTGGTCAAGAAGGCTCACCAGTGCCTCTTCTTTCTGAGAACTCTGAGGAAGAACCAACCATCCTCGAACATCCTGGAGAACTTTTACTGCTGCACCATTGAGAGTATCCTGACCAATGGCATCAGCTGCTCTGCCTCGGACGAGAAGGTGCTGCAGAGGGTGGTGAAAGCTGCCCAGCACATCACCAAAGCACCGCTTCCTGCCATAGGAAACATCTACAAGAAGCTGTGTCTGAAAAGAGCTGGGAAAATCATCAAAGGCTGCGTTAACACTGCAGCCTGAAGTGACCCAATTCCGATTTTGACGTAATGCGACCTGTATACTATCATTTCATGAAAGTCTGAACAGCACAGAATGCGACCCATATCCGATACGTATATGATTCAAATGCGACCTAACTTCCAAGTCGCATTCATCCGAAATGATCGTCACTGACACTGGACAAATGTCACTGTTCTGCGTCCTGCGCAAGCGGGAAGAATAACAACAACCATGACGGACTATAATGAGTATTAAGTTGTTAATATGCTGCTCCCGTCGGACAACAACTTACTTACAAATATCTAAGCTATGCGCCACTATGTTTACTTCCGCAAGCACTGACCACTTCTTTTTATGGTGATTAGCAGAACACTGAGAATGCTGACTCTATTGCGCCCTCTACTGCGCATGCGGAACACTTTCAAGTCTTTTGCCCGTTCAGACTGCAGAACATATACAGGTCGCATATGTGTGTCAGTGTGAACAGCCCCAGTAAAAAAATCCGATTTGACAAAAAATCGCAATTGGGTCACTTCAGGCTGCAGTGTGAACGCAGCCAAAGACTCTGGTCATCCAGCACACGGACTCTTCAACCTACTGCCCTCTGGGAGGCGCTACAGGCGCTTACGGATTAGGATAATGAAACAGTTTCTTCCCCACACTCCTGAACTCCTGACATCTAAACAACTATGATGGCTGTATTCTCATACACAACAACACACGGACTGACATACCACTTATTACCTGCACTTAGCAATTAGTCACTATTGTATATACTGTATAGATATTCTACTCCTGTTTATAAAAAACTTAAATGTACAATTGTCATTTTTTTTTCTTTTTCTTGCTAAGCACTTCTGGATGGATGCAAACTGCATTTCGTTGCTTTGTACTTGTGACACTTGCAATGACAATAAAGTTGAATTCTATTCTATTCTAATTCTAAATGTATCTGTATCTAAAGCTTTGTAATTTATTTCTATAGTTCTAACAGCATTAAATAAACAGGCTCTCTAAAGGAACCCATGCTGGTGTCAGAGTTACACCAGTTTTTTTCTGACTGCTTGCCAGTTAGTGTTGTCTTCCCCCTCCCGGACTGACACACACATGCCCACGCGGACGCACACACACACCTGACCTCTGGCCTGCATGGAATGATGAAATACCCCTTTTTTATGAACATTTCCACTTTTTCTTACCAGGCAACAGCAGCTAATCTTAACTCTTCCTCAATCTGTCCCTCGTCACGTCTCTCTCATCATCCTCCTCCAACCATAATGAATCCCCTCAATCACTAATTCTCTGCTACTGAATCTGGTCCACACCAAAATTTGTTTGTAATTAACATATCGGTTACATTGACACATTTTTCTGAATGAAAAAAAGGAACAAAAAGGGAAGCCGTTTGTTTGGTCTGATTGTTATTTATACAGACCGGGGTGGGGCCCACCGAGTAGGTGGGCGTGGACTAAGGTTTTTTTTCAATGCTGTGTTGCGCGCAAAGGATAAACCCACTAACGATAACCTTAAAGGGCGAAGCCTACACAAAATAGAACGTTTATTTCATCATGTTGAGTTTTCAACCAAGCCAAATCCTCCCTTCTTGCTACCACTTCTTGTCCTCCATTACTCTTGGTCATACGTCTCTGTGGACTTCATTACGGGTCTCCCTCTCTCCAATAACTTCACTATATTACTTATCATTGTTGATAGATTCTCCAAGGTGACATGGTTTGCTATCAACATCGGTCAGACTAAATGCATCAATCAAGAGGTGATTGATTTAGAACTTAATTAGCTGCTGTCTGCATACCATGAAGGGTGGAGGGTATAGATAAGTAGCAGCAAGGACCTCAATGTTTGTGTTTAGTGGTGCAGATTGGCTCCTTGCTCCCCTGTTGGTCCTTTCCCAATCTCAAGGTGATCAGTCCTGTGACTGTCCAAACTCTGCCTTCCTAGAAGACTAAGGATCTGCCCCACCTTCCATGTGTCATAGGTCAAGCTCATTTCCACATCATGATTTGTTCAATACTTTGAGGTCCCCTCTGTCTCTGCCTCCCTGCCAGATTATAGACTGATTATAGACTTAATTTCCCCAGAATACTCCTGCATTGCCTCAACCCTGGCAGATCTCTACAGTTTTTCTGATATCAGACCACACTGTTCTCTTCCACATTCCCTTTGCAGAAACAAAGTCACCAACCTGCCTCATCACACTGCTGGAAGCAAAGTCATGTTTACTGAACAATTTTACTACATTTTACTACTGCTTCTTCAGTAAACAATTTATTTTATGCTATCTGCTGTGTTGTGAGTGCTCAGCTTTAATCATTCCACAGATTTCATAGAAGGGTAAACAACTTAGAGGGTTTAATTAATGGAAAGCATTTCACCATACAAAGTGATAGTGTGTGTAATACCTTCAGAGGTAGACTTTCTTTGTAAACTGTCTCCAGAAGAAGTGTTCTGAATTGGTACTATAAACAAAATTGAAATAGTTTGAACAAAATCTCTTCCTATTGTGTTAATGGGACATTCTTCTATTAGGAAAAGTTTTAAAGTTAAATTAAAATGTTCCAAAATAACAAAATCTTCCATAGGTGTACCTGTAATTATGACAACAATTTGTCCAAATGCTTTTTTCACAAAACAACACATGTCCAAGTTGCATGGAAGATTCACCTGATGGCTATCTAACATGCTTTATGGCACTTCCTACTTGTATATGACTTTTGGTTGAGAGTATCTAAGGATCTACACACAATCCCTGTAGTTCAAAAACCTAGAAAGAAGAATACTTTTAACAACTTGAAGAATAAACTTGTTTTAAATATATTGTAAAAATTCATCAACTCTGCAAGTATAGATGGGTTGATTTACAGACAGAAAGATATTGTAAAAATCTGTTACCAAGCTGTGTTTTTATAGAGAATCAAAGAATACATTTGGTTTGATCTGGTTTTCAATAATGATAAATCAGTTATTGGTGCCAACTTGGGTTAAGACGTGTTGAGGGGTATTGGCACCAGGAGTGGTGTTATTCTTGGACAGATTGATTATATAAAGTATATACTGTGTATATATATATATATATATATATATATATACTGTATATATACAGGGGTTGGACAATGAGACTGAAACACCTGGATATATATATATATATATATATATACAGTATATGGTAGTGGTTTTGGTGGGGGAGATGGCTGCCTAAATAATAATAATAATTTAGTGAAATTATTGTACATTCCCTCTCCTTGGGCTGCCACCTTATCGTGGTGGAGGGGTTTGAGTGCTCCAATGATCCTAGGAGCTATGCTGTCTGGGGCTTCATGCCACTGGTAGGGTCACCCAAGGCAGACAGGTCCTAGGTGAGGGACCAGACAACACGCAGCCCGAAGACCCCAATGACGGATAAAAACATTGGACTTGGCGTTCCCTCGCCCGGACGCGGGTCACCGGGGCCCCACTCTGGAGCCAGGCCTGGAGGGGGGGCACAATGGCGAGCGTCTGGTGGCCGGGCTTTAACCCATGGAGCCCGGCCGGGCTCAGCCCGAAGAGGAAACATGGGTCCCCCCTCCCATGGGCCCACCACCTGTGAGAGGGGCCAAAGGGGTCGGGTGCAGTGTGGGATGGGTGGCAGCAGAGGGAGGGGACCCTGGCGATCCGATCCTCGGTTGCAGAAGCTGGCTCTTGGGACGTGGAATGTCACCTCTCTGGTGGGGAAGAAGCCGGAGCTAGTGTGTGAGGTCGAGAGGTTCCGGCTAGAAATAGTTGGTCTCACCTCGACGCACGGCTCTGGTTCTGGAACCAGCCTCCTTGAGAGGGGCTGGACATACTTCCACTATGGAGTTGCCCAAGGTGAGAGGCGTCGGGCAGGAGTGGGCATACTTGTTGCTCCCCATCTCGGCGCCTGTACGTTGGGGTTTACTCTGGTGAACGAGAGGGTAGCATCCCTCCGCCTACGGGTGGGGGGACGGGTCCTGACTGTAGTTTGTGCTTACGGGCCGAATGACAGTTCAGACTACCCACCCTTTTTGGAGTCCTTAGAGGGGGTACTGGAGAGTGCTCCTCCTGGGGACTCCCTTGTTCTACTGGGGGACTTCAACGCTCACGTGGGCAATGACAGTGAGACCTGGAGGGGCGTGGTTGGGAGGAACCGCCCCCCCCGATCTGAACTCGAATGGTGTTCTGTTGTTGGACTTCTGTGCTCATCATGGATTGTCCATATCGAACACCATGTTCAGGCATAAGGGTGTTCATATGTGCACTTGGCACCAGGACACCCTAGGCCGCAGTTCGATAATCGACTTTGTCGTCGTTTCATCGGATCTGCGGCCGTATGTCTTGGACACTCGGGTGAAGAGAGGTGCGGAGCTGTCCACTGACCACTACCTGGTGGTGAGTTGGCTCCGGTGGTGGGGGAGGAAGCCGGTCAGACCTGGCAGGCCCAAACGTGTTGTGAGGGTCTGCTGGGAACGTCTGGCGGAATCCCCTGTGAGACGGAGCTTTAACTCCCATCTCCGGCAAAACTTTGAACACGTCCCGGGGGAGGTGGGGGACATGGAGTCTGAGTGGACTGTGTTCCGTGCCTCCATTGTCGAGGCGGCTGGTCGGAGCTGTGGCCGCAAGGTTGTCGGTGCCTGTCGCGGCGGCAACCCTCGTACCCGTTGGTGGACACCTTCGGTGAGGGATGCCGTCAGGCTGAAGAAAGAGTCCTACCGGGCCTTTTTGGCCTGTGGGACTCCGGAAGCAGCTGATGGGTACCGGCAGGCGAAGCGGCATGTGGCTCGGGTGGTTGCTGAGGCAAAAACTCGGGCGTGGGAGGAGTTTGGAGAGGCCATGGAGAAAGACTTCCGTACGGCTTCGAAGCGATTCTGGTCCACCATCCGGCGTCTCGGGGGGGGGAAGCAGTACGGCACCAACACTGTTTATAGTGGGGATGGTGTGCTGCTGACCTCTACTCGGGACATTGTGGGCCGGTGGGCAGAGTACTTCGAAGACCTCCTCAATCCCACCAACATGCCTTCTATTGAAGAAGCTGAGCCTGGGGACTCTGGGTTGGGCTCTCCAATCTCTGGGGACGAGGTCGCCGAGGTGGTTGAGAAGCTCCTCGGTGGCAAGGCTCCGGGGGTGGATGAGATCCACCCGGAGTTCCTTAAGGCTCTGGATGTTGTAGGGTTGTGTTGGCTGACGCGACTCTGCAATATCGCATTGACATCGTGGGCAGTTCCCCTGGACTGGCAGACCGGGGTGGTGGTCCCCCTGTTCAAAAAGGGGGACTGGAGGGTGTGCTCCAATTATAGAGGGGTCACACTCTTAAACCTCCCTGGCAAGGTCTATTCAGGGGTCCTGGAGAGGAGGGTCCGTCGGATAGTCGAACCTCGGATCCAGGAAGAGCAGTGTGGTTTTCGTCCTGGTCGTGGAACACTGTACCAGCTCTACACCCTCGGCAGGGTCCTGGAGGGTGCATGGGAGTTCGCCCAACCAGTCTACATGTGTTTTGTGGACTTGGAGAAGGCGTTCGACCGTGTCCCTCGGGGAGCCCTGTGGGGGGTTCTCCGGGAGTATGGGGTACCGGGCCCTTTGATACGGGCTGTCAGGTCCCTGTATGACCGGTGTCAGAATCTGGTCCGCATTGCCGGCAGTAAGTCGGGCTCGTTTCCGCTGAGAGTTGGACTCCGCCAGGGCTGCCCTTTGTCACCGATTCTGTTCATTACTTTCATGGACAGAATTTCTAGGGGCAGCCAAGGTGTTGAGGGGATCCGATTCGGTAGCCTTAGGATCTCGTCTCTGCTTTTTGCAGACGATGTGGTCCTACTGGCCTCATCAGGTCATGATCTGCAGCTCTCGCTGGAGCGGTTCGCAGCCGAGTGTGAAGCGGCCGGGATGGGGATCAGTGCCTCCAAATCCGAGGCCATGGTCTTGAGCCGGAAAAGGGTAGAGTGCCTTCTCCGGGTCAAGGGGGGTGTCCTGCCCCAGGTGGAGGAGTTCAAGTATCTCGGGATCTTGTTCACGAATGAGGGAAGAAGGGAGCGGGAGATCGACAGGCGGATTGGCGCAGCGTCTGCTGTCAAGCGGGCGCTGTACCGGTCCGTCGTGGTGAAGAGAGAGCTGAGCCAAAAAGCGAAGCTCTCGATTTACCGGTCGATCTACGTTCCCACCCTCATCTATGGTCATGAGCTTTGGGTCATGACCGAAAGAACGAGATCGCGGATACAAGCGGCCAAAATGGGTTTTCTCCGTAGGGTGGCTGGGCTCTCCCTTAGAGATAGGGTGAGAAGCTCAGTCATCTGGGAGGGACTCAGAGTAGAGCCGCTGCTCCTTCACATCGAGAGGAGCCAGTTGAGGTGGCTCGGGCATCTGGTCAGGATGCCTCCTGGACGCCTCCCTGGTGAGGTGTTCCTCCTTCCCCGGGAGGAGGCCCCGGGGAAGACCCAGGACACGCTGGAGGGACTATGTCTCCCGGCTGGCCTGGGAACGCCTTGGGGTTCCCCCGGAAGAGCTAGAAGAAGTGGCTGGGGAGAGGGAAGTCTGGGCCTCCCTTCTGAAGCTGCTACCCCCGCGACCCGACCTCGGATAAGCGGAAGAAGATGGATGGATGGATGGATGGATATTGTACATTCTACCAGATGTACTTTTGTATTGATGTATGTGTATATTGTGATGTATATTGTTGTTAATCTAACAATATATTCTAATAAAAACTATAGCGATAAAACTATAGTAATATCTAGTACAATGTCAATATTGATCAATATCAATAGAAAATATGTCTGATAATGTTGATAATTCCATTGAGCTCTGATCCAGGACTGCATTACATTCTGTAGGTAGATGAAATGGTAAAAATGGCTTTGTGCTTGTATAGTGCTTTATCAAATCCCCAAGACGCCTTGCGCTTCACACTACAGTCAGTCACCCATTCACAAATGGGTGACACGGGTAACAGTTGCATGCTCCTGCGTGTACATACCCCCTCCCACCACCGCCATTATCCTTGTTTTTGTGTTTACTGATTGTGCAAGTGATTGTTTTTATGTTGCATTTTTATGCTGTATGTATTTTTCCGGCGTCCTTATATTCTGCTAACCTTCATACCTTTAGTATGCATAATTTAATGCAATCTGCTGGGTTTCCATAGAAAAAACTTTTAATCTAGTTTGAATAAACAACTGAGCTTACTTAAAATGTTTATATGACTGAATTGAAATTATTTTTATTGTAAAGTTCCCGGAGACGATATTTGTAATGAATTGGCGTTATATAAACAAACTGATGCCCTGCAGTGAACTGGCAACCTGTCCAGGGTGTGCCCCGCTTCTCGCCCATTGACAGCTGAAAATAGGCACCAGCCCCCCTCACAACCTCACTAGAGATAAGCATGTAAGATAATGGAGGGATGGATAAATAAACTGAATTGGATTCAAATTAACTGCAGATTTGAATGCTAAGTTTAATGGAGCAGTTAAACTAACCTGTTGATTGAGCACGCTAAGTAGTTACTTCAAATGTTTTCACAATAGAATAAGCATACTTGTTATTTAACTTTTTTTGCTTAAGGTGTAAGAAAACATTAAGTACATTTATGCACCAATTCAAACAACACAGTTTAACTTTTACATGCTCCTACATTTAACATTTTTTTTTCTCGTTCTCCAATTGTAGGTGCAGCTCCTATTATGATGGCTGAGCTGATGGGGTACTATATAATGGTCCTTTCAACTGTGGTCTTCTGGTCTCTCCCTTATAATACATCTTCCCTCAATCTGGATGATCCAAACGTCTGCAGTCACTGGGAGAGGTGAGTCAGAATTCTGCAGACATTTCTGTGTGGGGCTGAGAAAACTTGCAAGTACTTTTGATAGAATCTCCTTTATCAATTTGAGTTAAATTGATTTTATCATGAAACAAATTTTTTCCCCCTCACATTAATTCAAGAAACTCTATTTTCAAAAGAATAGAATATTTTTGAAAAATGGGGGACAGAAGAAGATGCAGACCAAGAAATAAAAAAGATAGTGAGCTTCAAACTCACTGGTGTTAGGGATTGAATGTGATTACTGTAGAAAGAGCATGTGTGGTTATTCATGAGACAGTCATGCGGGAGTTTTGTTGCAGGCCCTGCAACCAAATTCTTTTGGACAGACTTCAATTCTCACAGACTTATCTCACATAACTTTGAAAAACAGTAGTCAGATAGAAGTGGCACACTGAACAGTTTGAAATTTTAACTTATCTTACCTTCTCACGACAGACATAATGAATTTGCTTGTAAGTTTTAAGTGTCTTTCTTTGGTTTCAGTTACTCAAGGACGGTGACGGAGTCTTATGCTCATCGTTTTGATCAGATTTACTACGCCAACTGTCCAGACATCCTCAAGTGGTTCAAGTGCACCACATACAGGTCAGGAACATATCTTACCATACATCTAAGAGAATGCAGATTTTGTACCTGGAGTTTTATCAAAGTACAATTTTCACTTCTTAGTCATATACGTATGATGACAGAGTGGCTCACTTTTTTTTATAATCGGCTGTTTTATAATCTGTGAAAGCTTTTTAATTTAATTTATAAGGGTACTTTTACCCTTATAAGTTATAAGGGTAAATGTCCTCAACAAGTGACCTCTGTTCCCGGTGTGATTACAGGGAGATGTATCGGACAGCTTATCGCAGAGGAGAGAAAATCATGTACAGGATAAAGTCACAGTGTTGCCCAGGTTTCTTTGAAATTGGAGAGATGTGTGCTCGTGAGTGCCTGTATCCCCTCCCACCACCACTATTACTCTCGTTCCTCTGTATACACACGCAGAACCACACACACGTTAAATGAATCCTTTTCACCATATTAGGACTTTGTCTTAACATTAAGACAAAGTCCTAACAAATTCAACACTTTTGAATTTTGGCTGCCATCCAGCCAAAATTATTTATTGGTTATTGTTAACTAATAATGTCTAAGTAAACAATATCTAGGTATACATTAATGGTTAACAATTGCAACAATTAATTAATTAACTGTTTGCATTCCTAGTTTGAACAGATGAACACAGCACCTTCAAGAATATGGTAATTGTTCCTTAGGATAAACCAGACTTGTGCAACTCCACAATTCTTTTCTGGCTCTTTTGGTTTATTTCTTTCGTTTTTCTAATTGTGTCAAACAAGAAAGCTCTATGTACCAGGTGTGGTATAAAATACATCCACAGGTGTGCCTCCACCTGTGGAACTTAAATGTGTCAATTAAGCTATGGGTGGTTTCCAAAGGCCACCCGTAGCTGGTGGCCTTTGAATGTTGTTTTGTTGAAAATGATAAATATTTCCGTATTTCCCAACTGGTTTCTGAGACAGCATATTCTGAAACCAAATCACAAGGACTTCTATCTTATATTTTTAAATAGAAGTGATATGTTTGCAAAACATGTACTACATTAGTACAATGTAGCACATGTACTAAAAGTCTGCAACATTGTGGTCTTTGAATAAAATGGTTATTGTGTAAAATCAGTTCAGGTATCCCTATGGATAACTTCCTGAAATTCTTCACAGTGTACCCAGCATCAGGTGTGGAGCAATTAAATATAGTAATGCTTGACATCATATCAAATCGTTGGAATATTAATATTTTTCATCAGTCCTGTGAGCACCTGGTTCCCCGTGTCATCTTCAACTTCTGAGATTTTCCTCACTGCTTAAATTTGGTAAATGGTAATGTTTTTGATAATTCTAACTAACCTAAAACAGAGGAAGTTTGGTAAAATGTCTTCAGACAGAAAGGAAAAAAGGCGTATGTCTTTTATTCATTGTATGGAAACTTGTGGTTTCAATTGTATATTGGATGTTTTGTAAATTGCATTGTGGATTTAGAGAGCTCTATAGATAATCTGAATTTAATTGACAAAATTAAAAAAGTCAAATGAATTCATCATTGTTTCTGCTTACTCCTTGCACAGCACACTGTGAAGACAGCTGTGTTCATGGCAGTTGTATGGCACCCAACACCTGTCGATGTGAACCAGGCTGGGGGGGTTCCAACTGCTCCAGTGGTGAGTTCTTCAGCTGTTGCTGTCTGTGAGTGATCGTGTCATGTGTATGGCTGGTTTCCTGTGAAAGTACTCTGAACTCATGTTGAAAAAATGACTTTCAACTGCAGCCTATAAACCACACAGAGACAGATGGTTGCTTTGGTGTGAATGTCTTAATGTTGTTTTGTTGAAAATGATAAATATTTCCGTATTTCCCAACTGGTTTCTGAGACAGCATATTCTGAAACCAAATCACAAGGACTTCTATCTTATATTTTTAAATAGAAGTGATATGTTTGCAAAATATTTTAACCTGTCAGTAGTTCAAGGTATCAATTATTTTCAGTGTAAAACCTGAATATGTTTGGTTTTACCGACAGGTAACAGATTTTAGAAAATAATAAAAAGCTAATGAGGTATACTAAGCTCTTATCTACTAACACTGAAATCCACAATTCAACCAAAATAAAAAAATACAATGTAATGTCCATGCTTTCATGTGTAATAATGTTCTTTTTTCTGTGTCCTGGGATTCGATGCTTTTTCAGGATAAAAACTTGGAACATTATGCCTATGATACCAGTTAAACTCCCCCAGCTCTCCCTCCCCTGCCAAAAAAGTCATTAAACTTGGGGCATCGTGTGATGTAGTATTCCCCCTTCTCTCTGCCCCCTTTTTGTCTAACTGCTTGAAGAAAAATAGAAAAAGGCCACCAGCACCAACCAAAAACAGATTATAAAGAAACTGAAACGATCATAATTTTTTAAAATTATTCTCACATCTCCCTCTCTATAAGTGGAATAAAATAAGTCATTTATGAAATCTCTACACTCAGTTGCTTTTGTACAAGAAATTGGTAACCTTTATTGTGTAATGGTTTTTGGAATAATTTGGGCCCACATGCAGTGAAGCTCTCAGGAGACCAAACAGTTTGCGAGGCAAGGACAGGTTTTATCTTGGAGATGTGGAACGTGGGATGGACTCTGAGACAGGCAGCTGTTGGACTGATTGACATATAGACTGATAAAGAGTGGACCCAGCTTCCTAAGGATGGATTTGAATGGAATGTCACGTTAAAAGACCCAAACTTGGACTTCCGGGTATGACCGCAAGGTAGAAGGTCGCGTTCGACACTGCTCCTGACAAAAATCCTGCAAATTCCCTTTTAAAAATTACTGAACGCTACAACAACGGTAATTGAGTTTGATTTGGGTGAAACTATGCCAGGCCCTGGAAGAACGAGCAAAGATAAGTCAAAAATAACTATGCAATCCAAGTTGACGGACTACGGACCACAAAACGTGGAGCTTAGCACAAACGAAGCTAGCAAAAAAGTTAGCAAGGAGCCGAGCAGCAGCAAGGGAGTTGAAGAAGAACTAGCAGCTAACAGCGGCAAAATGAATAGCTCACTCGCCGACAAAGCAGATATACTTGGAGCAATAACGTCCTTAAAGTCTGAGTTTTCTGGAAGATTTGACGATGTTATGACAGCAATAGAAGCAGTGAGGAAAGAAGTGGGTGAGTGTGCGAAGCGTTTGACGCATGCAGAGGAACGTTTGTCCACGATGGAAGACGAGCAAATGTCGATAATTAACAAAGTTAAAAGCTTGGAGGAAATGAAGAAGCTAATGGAGGAAAAAATAGTTGACATGAAAATGAGGTCTCGCCTCAACAACCTTAGATTGGTGAATCTCCCCGAAGGCGTAGAGGGCTCCGATGCCTGTGGATTTTTGGAAAGCTGGTTACCAGAAGTGTTGGAGTTGCCTGCCCTGAGAAATCCGCTGATTCTCGAAAGAGCTCACCGCGTTGGCCCGAAAAGAAATGCAGAAGCACCCCCAAGAACCGTAATTATGCGATTTCTTAACTACAAACAAAAGGATCTGATATTCAAAGCAAGTAAAACAAAAACGGATATTCTCTACAACACAGGTGTCAAACTCCAGTCCTGGAGGGCCACTGCCTGCAACTTTTAGATGTGCCTCTGCTGCACCACAGCTGAATAGAATAATTAGGTCATTAGCAAGGTTCTGGAGAACTGATCTACACAAGGAGGAGGTCATGAAGCCATTTCATTCCAGTGTTTTTTACCTGTGGCACATCTAAAAACTGCAGGACAGCAGCCCTTGAGGACTGGAATTTGACACCCCTGCTCTACAAGAACCAGCGGGTGAGATTCTACAACGACGTCGCTACAGAGATACACAAGCAGCGCAAGCAGTACGATGGAGTCCGCAAGCGCCTCCGCGAGCTCGGGCTGAGACATGGCATCATCCCTCCGGCTAAACTGGTGCTAACGTACCAAGGGGAAACCTTCAGGTTCAACACACCAGCAGAGGTCCAAACGTTCATCAATCGGATTCAGAAGGGACAGATAAGTGCAATGGAGTGACTGAATAGATGCAGTACTGATGGAGTGTAGCGTTGGTGCGTCTCTAATATACCTTTTTGTTAGATCATCATTATGTTGACATGGTATAACGTGAAGTTGCACACTTTATTATACTTTTTTTAATATATATATATATATATATATATATATATATATATACCTTATACTTTTAGTTTCATTGTTCTGTTGTGATGTTCTACCTCTATTATACACACTAGAGATCACCTCAAATGTATAGGGATAATTAGACTGTTGGAAACGCAGGAGAAGATTGAGTACAGTAGAATAGATCATAAGGATCTATACGTGTCAGTGGTTGGAAGCAATATACTGGGAGGACCTGACCATTTGGTTGGGAACGGGGTTTTATTTGTTCAGGTAGTTTCAGGGATTGTGGGTGTATGTTAACTGTTCAGTTGTTTTTGTTGCCCCTCTTGGACATATTTGTAGAGTTATTGCATTAATGTCTTTTAAGTTGCATTAATGTCTTTTAAGTTGCATCAATGTCTTTTAAGTTGACATAACGCAGAGGACGGAAATTAAATGCACATCCTGGAACTGTAGAGGCTTACATAAAACAAAAAAAGTCAAACAAGTCATGAACAAACTGAAAGATTTAAACTCTAAAATAGTATTTTTACAAGAGACCCATCTCTTGGAGAAAGAAAATATAAAATTACGTAGGAGGTGGCAGGGGGATGTATATGTAGCTCCATTTACATCAAGAGCCAGGGGAGTAATGACCCTAATTCATAAATCTTCCTTTTCAGGTGACCAATGTTATTAAAGATAAATTGGGGAGATATCTGATTATTCAGGGGTCCATTTTACAAGAAACTCTGAACTTAGTAAATGTGTATGGTCCCAACACTGATGATGATGTTTTCTATACCAACTTCTTTCTTGCCCTTTCATCGCTGACAGAAAAATACATTATAGGGGGCGACTGGAACTGTGTTCTGGACTCCGCTCTGGACAGGGCTTCAGGAGCTGACCAAACGCACACCAGAAGTAGAGAAACAATATGTAATTTTATGAAAGAATTAAATTTAGTAGATATCTGGAGACATTTAAAACCCACTGAAACAATCTACTCATGCCATTCAAAAGCATTTAGAACATACTCGCACATAGACTATTTTTTGATTTCAAAAGAATTACTCTCAAATATTACTGATTGTTGCTATGATAGCATACTAATATCAGATCACGCTCCCTGTAATTTATTATATTCTAATAACAACATGTTGAGAGACCCTCCTCGATGGTGCTTACACCAGAAATGGCTGAAAGATGAGAAATTTCTTAATTATGTTGGAGAAAAGATAGACGAATATTTCAGTTTCAATACCACACAAACTTCAGCCTGTATAAAATGGGACGCTTTTAAGGCATGTTTGAGGGGTTATATAATCAGTTACACCGCATCAAAATCTAAAGAACAACGCAAGAGCAGATCACAATTAGAATCTAAGATTAAATTACTAGAACTACAAGCTTTTAGAAATGGCAACACAGAAACAGAGAAGGAATTGCTGTTATTAAAGGCGCAATATGAAAAAGAATCTGCAGACAGAGCGGCCTCCAGTTTATTAAGATTAAATCAATCATTCTATGAACAAGGAGAAAAACAGGGGAAACTCTTGGCATGGCAAATAAAACAACTCCGGGGGCTTTCACGCACTTTAACGCGAGTATCAGCAGGAGGATGCTGGACGCACTCCATGTTGATTAATATCTTAAATCTACAAAGGTCTATCTGTATAAATGATGTTTTTATATCGGTTTTACGGCTGGAAAATGTTTGAAACTTTTGCAAAAAAACATAACCTCTCTTATTAATAGTAAAGGGGAAATTTTAGTAGACCCAATCAAGATAAATGAAGAATTTAGAAAATACTATGAAAGGCTGTATGATTCTCAAGACACCTCCGATTTACAGGAGCACGACTCATTTCTAAACTCTCTGTGCTGTAGTGGCGCAGGGGGTTAGCACGCCCCACATTTGGCGGCCTTAGACCCACGGACGTCGCGGGTTCGACTCCCGGTCCCGATGACCTTTGCCGCATGTCCTCCTTCAAAAATGGCGCTGGCTGCCTGCAGACGCAGCTCCAGTCATGTGTGTGTTAATCTGTGTGTAAAAAATTCTTGCTGTAACTGCGAAATAATTTCCCTGCTGGGATGAATAAAGTAATTCTTCTTCTTCTTCTAAATAAGTTAATTATTCCCTCGATAGATGAAGGTTATAGAGAACAATTGGAAGCTGAAATTACAGAAGAAGAGCTGAGTAAGGCTATTGACTTCATGAAGGCAGGGAAAAAAGCTGGGCCTGATGGGTTCCCTATAGACTTTTATAAAAAATTTAAAAAACAATTACTAAGTCCTATCTTAGAGATGTTTCAGGAGACATATTGTAATGGTGGCCTACCAAAATCTATGACAAGTGCTTTAATCTTTGTGCTACCAAACCAGGGAAACCCAGCAATAAATGTGAAAACATGAGGCCAATAAGTTTGCTTAATGCTTACCTAAAAATACTCTGTAAATTATTAGCAATACGCTTACAAGATTCACTTCCTTCAGTGATACACAGGGATCAAAATGGCTTTGTTTTGGGACGGCAAGGTCTGCACAATGTGCGGAGGCTTCTAAACATTATTCATGGCTTGGGTGTTAAATCAGGAACTGCATTTCTTTCTCTAGATGCCAAGAAGGCATTCGACCGAGTCGAATGGGCCTATCTTTTCAACATTTTAAATCGTTTTGGTTTTGGAAACAATTTTTAAAAATAGATACACTTATTATATTTAAATCCTACTGCAGAAATATTAACAAATAAAAATGTGTCCAAACCAATTGTTATCAAACGAGGATGCCGTCAAGGACGTCCTTTGTCCCCTTTGTTATTTACTTTAGCATTGGAGCCTCTTGCTATAGCTGTAAGGTCCCATAAATCTATAGCAGGCATTACAATTAGACAAGTAGAACACAAACTTTCATTATATGCAGATGACATAATCCTGTTCATTTCAAACTTAAAAGAATCTATTCCAAGTTTGCTTAATTTAATAGAGGAATATGGTCATATTTCAGGGTATAATATAAATAAAGCTAAATCTTCATTACTACTATTGGATGAAAAAGAAATGTCCCTAGAAATAAGTTCAGAATTTAAGGTTAGAGATTTCACTTATTTAGGAATTCAAATATTTTCAAATCTAGACATGATTGTAAAGAAGAACTATGAATGTTTAACAAAAGAAACCACTGAAAATATCAATAGATGGATGCCCCTTCCCTTATCACTGATTAGCAGGATCAACACCTACAAAATGAATATACTTCCAAAAGTATTGTATATTTTTCAGAATGTCCCCCTGCCGCCTCCTGCAAACTGGTTTAATAATTTTAGGAAGTTAATTGTTGGGTTTTTATGGCAAAATAAACGGCCCAGGGTTAGAATGTCGCTCTTACATTTACCTCACAAGGAGGAAGGACTAGGGTGTCCGAATATGAAGTGATATTATTGGGCAGCCCAACTTAGGACTATTAGATATTACTTTAATGCCAGAGACGCCCCGCAATGGACAGAAATGGAATCTGAATCTGTAAGTCCATCTTTACCTGTATACATTTTTTCTGATTCAGTCCCAAGACTGTTGGGAAAAACAGTTAATCCTATTGTTAAAAACATGATCAAAATATGGTATGAAGTAAAGAAATTCACAAAAGAACCAGTTACATTATCACAGTTTACTCCTATATGGGGAAACCAAGATTTTAGTCCTGGAAGAACAGACTCTGTATTTAGACAATGGGCCGCAAAGGGAATAGATAAAATTCATGATTTGTATCAAACAAATTCAGCTTACATGATGTCTTTTGAAGAATTCAGGCAAAAATGTAATATAAATAGAAAATACTTCTTTAAATACCTTCAGCTTAGAAGCTACATTAGGACAAAAAACCAAAGATTTAACCAAGCCACCAAAGTCCCAGCTAGAAGAAATGATTTGCAAAGACAGCGCAAGTAGAGGTGCGATTTCAAAATTCTACAACTTTATGGTTTTAAATTCCCCAGAGGACTCGGCACTGAAACTAGAAGCCTGGAAATTAGACCTGGGAGTAAACCTGTCACTGGAGGATTGGCAGTCTGTCTATACAAAGGCTCAGAAACAAACTGTTAACTCTCGCTTAAGGTTACTGCAATACAAATGGTTAATGTGAATCTATTCACACTACCAGTCAATTTAAATCGGTACAATCCTAATATACCAGATATATGCACAAAATGTTTAGAAGAAAAGGGGACTTTGCAGGGAAATTCAAAAATTTTGGTATGCAATAAAAAGAACTGTAGAACATCTTGTGTCAAAAGATGTTGCACTAGACCCGGTTTTCCTAATTTTAGGTTTGTATCCAAAAAATACCTTGTTTACCGAATGTGAGCTTCTATTGATTGATATGTGTCTACTTCAAGCTAAAAGACTGATAGCACTATTCTGGAAGAGAACAACAGGACCAGGCATCAAATAATGGATCAGGGAAATGCTGAAGACTTTACCTCTGGAACGCATAACATATCTCCAAAAAGGGAAAAGCGAATTATTTGAAAACATTTGGAGACCATTCAGGAATTTTGTTGAAGGAGAGGACTTGTCACAAGACGTAGAAGCCAGCTAAAGACGAGATTAATGTCAAACCATAATGTTAAACAAGGGAGCCTCAGCAGTGGACTATTATCTCCTGTACACTTAAAGGAATGTATGCAGATATGTATGTAAGAGGGCGTTTGTTGGTCTTGTTTATTGTATTGGTTATATGGTAGGTATAACTGTAAAAAACACAATAAAAATATTGTTGGAAAAAAAAAGACCCAAACTTTCTGCCCAGGTGAATACTGAGGTGCCAGATCTCATTTGTCCGGAAAAATGCTGAAGGTTTGTTGGCAGTAAAACTGCTCAGATCAGCGATCAGGAACTTAGTCCAAACTTTTTTCGTGGTTACCTTGGCAGGAAAACACAGGACAGGTTAAATTCACCAGAAAATAGGTAGGGTTGCCACCTTTCAGAAATTAAAATAAGGGACGCCCACGCCCACTGTCATCCTACACTCGTCGGGTGAGATGGCCACTGCAGTGATAGACATATTAATGGCAGTGTATTTTGTTTAAAAACAAAAAGTGATTCATAGAGCAGTCATTCATACATAGAGGTGGGTTACAGTATCCCAAAATTGTATTCCAATCAGATTAGCAAATGTTCAACATGGTTTTAATTAAGTAAAAGTAGAAAGGAACTGTCTAATAAATCAGTCAAGCTTTAACTAAGCAAGTGTAAAAAAAAATTGGGTAAAAAGTCTACTCAACACCTGATCACAACACCTGATTTAACTTTTTTTTTTCAATTGCTTGTATTCATTCTCACTGAGACTGTTCAGCCTGAGATGTGTGTCTTTCCACTCACATCTGTATTTTTGCAACAGTTTTTGCTTCTAAGGACATGGCAGAGGACATTTTAAAAGAATGCAGGTTGATAGCAGCTTAATTCAGCTGTTTAGTGTCTGTCACTAGGCAACCATGACAACAGCACCGGACTGTAGCATTCTGGGGGGTCTTTTATAGCTCCCGCCACGACAATTTTGCTGACTTTAATATTTCCTGTGTTTTAGTTTGGTCATTATTGTTACACTGATAGGTGTGTTTGTTGGACATTTATATAGATACAGAAAAAATCACATCCCGTAATACAGGATGAAACATCCATCCATCCATTTTCTTCCGCTTTATCCGGGGTCGGGTCGCGGGGGTAGCAGTTTCAGAAGGGAGGCCCAGACTTCCCTCTCCCCAGCCATTTGTTCCAACTCCTCTGGGGGAATCCCAAGGCATTCCCAGGCCAGCCAAGAGACATAGTCCCTCCCATGTCTCCTGGGTCTTCCCTGGGGCCTCCACTCCAGCGAGAACTGCAGATCACGACCTGATGAAGCAAACAGGACCACATCATCCGCAAAAAGCAGAGATGCTAAGACCACCAAAACGGATCCCCTCAACACCTTGACTTCGCCTAGAAATTCTGTCCATGAAAGTAATGAACAGAATCGGTGACAAAGGGCAGCCCTGGCGGAGTCCAACTCTCACCGGAAACGAGCCCGACTTACTGCCGGCAATGCTGACCAGACTCTGACACCGGTCATACAGGGACCTGACAGCCCGTATCAAAGGGCCCGGTACCCCATACTCCCAGAGGCCCCCCCACATGGCTCCCCAAGGGACACAGTCGAATGCCTTCTCCAAGTCCACAAAACACATGTAGACTGGTTGGGCGAACTCCCAAGCACCCTCCAGGACCCTACTGAGGATGCAACATTTAACAGCCAAATAGCAACCCTAGTCTCAGGAGGCTAGAAGTTACCATGAAGTTTAACATTCTGGCATCAAAGTGCTGGCAGCCAACTCCTCTTATGTCCCCATGAGGAAGCTGATGATCCGCAGGTAGGGTTGCTACCTTTCAGAAATTAAAATAATGGACGCCCACAATGGCCTGTGTCGTCCTACTCTCATGGGGTGGGATGGCTGTTGAAGTGACAGACATTATTTTATGGCAGTGTTTTTTGGTAAAAAATAAAGAAAAAAGAAAGAAAAAGAAAAAAAGGTTGATTTATAGAGTGTTCATACATAGCGGTGGGTTAGTTATGGAGTGTCAGTCCTCTGTATATAGTACTCCAACCAGAGTAGTATACATTCAACAGGTTTTTACTTATGTGGAAGTAGAAAGGAACCGTCTAATAAATTACTTAAGCTTTAATTAAGTAAAGCATATTGTTTTTTACACATTATGTTGTGCAAAACATATTTTGATAGAACTGTCACATTGTGGCTAAATTTGGCCTTTTGGACTTTATTTAATGAGTTATAACCTTTTAAAATGAATTCTTAAATGTTTAAATGGACTTGCACCTACACCAGTAAGCCATTGTATGCAGAGATTACAGGGCAACAGCAGATTTAGTAGAGCAGCTTTAAATAGAAATGGTAAGGTTCCTTTTCGTAGAACCACTTTTGATCAAAGGGCTCTGTCTGAGAGGATCTGCAGTTTGAACTCACTTCCTGTCAGTTTAAAGTCTGTAACCAGTTTTAGTATGTTCATAAAAACAAACAAAACTCTGGTTATGTCAAAAACAGAACTGTATCCATACTTAATGTTTTATGTCTCATTGTTTTGCAAGATTGTGTATATGTTGTCAACATTATGTTGTGCTATTTCAAATGATTATTACTTAAATTTTTACTAGTTTTTTATGTACTGTTTAAAAAGCCCATGTAGGGACAAGTGCTGAGAATTAGCTGTGGCTATAAGCTCTTTGATGCAAACATGGGACTGTTCTGTTCAGTTTGTCTATGTCGATGTGTGTCTGTGTCCCTATCAAATAAACTTAAATTAAAAGTCAACTCAAGTACTGAGTAACTGATCATTGCACCTGATTTAATATTTAAAACTTGTTCTCAGACAAGGGGCGCCGTATTGCTGTCTGAAGACACGTGACCCGGATGAGGCGCGAAATTCAAATGGAGGGCCGGAAGGGGAGTTCTCCGATTCAAGACAAAGCAAAATTTATCACAACTAATGCCCTATATAGGCTGGAACAGACGAGGTATCACAAAAAAAATACGGGTATATTTAGAATATGATCAGTATTATCTTGGTAAAGAAGACTAAATCTTGAGGATTTACCCTAATCAGGCGATCCACATAACTAGCTATCTGGAGCTGCAGACCTCATATTATAAGACAAGCCAGAAGAAAGCTTTCAAAAGCCTGTATAATACAATCATTTAGTTTCAGGTTGAGTGGAGCATTTAGGATCAAAAGAAGCATTGAATTACTGTCGACTTGTTTCTGCCGGGTGAGTAGTGAGTTGTGCTATTTTAAGTAATTAGTCTATGATGACGATGCTATGGCTAACAACGAACTAACCCATGTTATTTCTATGTGCTTGGATCTCCATCCATCCATCCATCCATTTTCTGTTCACCCTTTGTCCCTAATGGGGTCGGGAGGGGTGCCGGTGCCTATCTCCAGCTACGTTCCGGGCGAGAGGCGGGGTACACCCTGGACAGGTCGCCAGTCTGTCGCAGGGCAACACAGAGACATACAGGACAAACAACCATGCACACACACACACCTAGGGAGAATTTAGAGAGACCAATTAACCTGACAGTCATGTTTTTGGACTCTGGGAGGAAGCCGGAGAACCCGGA
Source organism: Xiphophorus couchianus (assembly GCF_001444195.1). Classification (NCBI taxonomy): domain Eukaryota; kingdom Metazoa; phylum Chordata; class Actinopteri; order Cyprinodontiformes; family Poeciliidae; genus Xiphophorus; species Xiphophorus couchianus. Next base: position 321,387 of record NC_040235.1, read on the forward strand.
GAGAACCCACGCATGCACAGGGAGAACATGCAAACTCCATGAAGAAAGACCCCGGCCGGGAATCGAACCCAGGACCTTCTTGCTGCAAGGCAACAGTGTTACCAACTGCGCCCCTGTGCAGCTCTGCTTGGATCTCCTGGTAAATAATTTATCATGCTTTTCTAAACCCAAATTCATGCTGGAGTTGCACGTTAATGTTGAGTCGTTGTAGGAAGCTGGATTCAGGTCCAGTGTAGGTCAACTATTCGCATCGATCTACAGAAACCCCATGTTCGTGTCACGAATATAGTTCGTGGGCCAGACACGAAGCATGTGGGGGAATAGTCACAGCTCACTGTGACTGTATGGCTGGGTAGGTTATATTTAGTTTATTTAGCTTTCTTCCTTTTTTTGTAGCATGAAAGTCCCGCTGAATAAACATTATATTTTCTGTCTGTGACTCGGCACTGAGCTAGCACTCAAATTGGACACAGCCTGACCGGTAGGGATTTTTACATCAACCTAGTGTGGGTAGTTATTTTTCTTTCTAGAACTCAAGGTAAGACTTTAAAACGAACCGCGTCAGCTCTGGTTGCGCAGCTCTGTGAACCGCAGGAATAACTAGTCGCGCGTCTGTTTGCAGCCATTTGCGCATTGAGCGAGTGGTGAGAATGATTTATCTTTGTGGACAGAATTATGTACGGTGTTTACATCTCAACACGCTGCCCAGCGTGTGGCTCTGTCTTCCCTGTAAAACTTATGTCTTATGGTCCCGGTTGGCCGGAGCGTTAGTGGTTAACGAACCAGAGCTAACCTCATCATGCAGGTTCAGCCCGGTGAGGAGCTTTCACGCTCGCGTTGTAGTCCCACATCACCCTGGTTTTATATTATTATTATTATTATTTTATTAGTATTATTTTTCCGGTTAAACGGTGCACCAATCCATATCAAATGCTTTGTACACTTGGTCAGACAGAGTTAATGCGCGCGGCCGCACTGAGATCTGAAAAACTCGTCCCTCAAGCTTGAGCAACCACAACAGTTTCTGTAATTCTTATTAAAAACTCAAAATAAACGAAATGGAAGAGCTATTAAAACCACATTAGCACCATTGAATTAAATCTCCTGTTTGTTGCTTATCTCTGCGTGCAGTGCAGGGGATTTTACTCATCTTGCAGGGCCGGTGTTATGCCGAGAAACGCATGCCTGCCGAGAATTACATGCCCTGCCGCGGGAGCGCGCATCGCTTTAAAATCTCGCATATTGATAAGAAAACGGACTGAAATACACTGAGCCCCCTAGGGGATATGGGGAATTTTTTTTTCTTTTGCATTCCCTCGTAAAACCTTTTGCTTTCTGCTTTAATATAAGGTTATGTGTGTCATGAAACGGTGTGGTGAAGATAGTGAGGCAAACGCTGTAGACCCAGGTTGAAGTGAGAAATTATGATTTTAATGAGAGAAGCACACAATCCAAAGTCCACAATCCTGGCAGCACAGCAGAGCGGAAGACAAAGGTTCAGCACTGGTAGCAACAGGGTTTACGAATGGACAGCAGACGAAACAATGACTAGGACCCGACAGAGATGCAGACACACAGGTGGCATTAAATACACGGGAGGTTAATCACAGAAACGAGACACACCTGGGAACAATCAAGGGGAGGACAGGACAAGGAAGAGACTCAAGGACACAGAAAACAATAAATAAATAAATACACAGGAAAAACTCGGAACATGACAGTACCCCCCCCTTAAAGGGCGGCCCCAAGACGCCCAAAACAAAAAAATACACAACCAGGGTGGGCGGAGAGCCGCTGGAATGGGGGGCCAGAGTCCATAAAAAACGAAAAACGACCCACAGGGTGGGCGGAAACACAGGAAGGGCCAAGAGTCCAAAAACAATAACAAAAAAAACTACCCGCAGGGTGGGCGGAGGCACCGGAGGCAGGAACCAGGGAGGTGGTCCGGCGGCCGTCCGCGGCGCTGGAGGCGGGAACCAGGGAGGTGGTCCGTTGGCTGTCTGCGGCGCTGGAGGCGGGAACCAGGGAGGTGGTCCGGCGGCCGTCCGCAGTGCTGGAGGCGGCGACGAAGAGTCTCCGAGGCCACCCGGAGGCAGCGACGACGAGTCTCAGGGGCCACCCGGAGGCGGCGACGACGAGTCTCAGGGGCCACCCGGAGGCGGCGACGAGGAGCACAGAGAGTCGGGGTCTCGGGAGGAGCACTGAGGGTCTCGGGAGGAACACAGAGAGTTGGGGTCTCGGGAGGAGCACAGAGAGTCGGGGTCTCAGGAGGAACACAGAGAGTTGGGGTCTCAGGAGGAGCACAGAGAGTTGGGGTCTCGGGAGGAGCACAGAGAGTCGGGGTCTCGGGAGGAGCACAGAGAGTCTCGGGAGTAGCACTGGGAAAGTCTGGTGGGGCCAAGAACCTACTAACTGGGGCCGAGAACCCATTAACCGGGGCCGCCTGTCGGCCTGGAGCAGTCTCTGGAGCAGGGGCTGCTTAATCCAATTAATTAAAATGCATTTTCTAGCCAAAAGCAATAATTTGTCCCAAAATTTGAAGTGTGATTGTGTCAGAGTGACTGATTTTGAAGGGAGGCCAAGAAGAAACAGACCTGGGTCACATCTGATTTTTACATGAAACACGTCACTTAGCTCTTTAGAAATTGCACTCCAAAATCGTTTAATCAGTCTGCATTGCCAGAAATAATGGTAATACGTCCCAACCTCTCTTCCGCATTAATTGCATAAGGGAGAGAGCTGGCGGTCCGTCTTATTCAATATAAAAGGTGTTATATGTAGACGATGTAGTATTTTATACTGTGTTTCTCTGAGCGTATTACATATAAAGGTTGAATTAATGGCATCCTCGATGTATACTGTGTCAAGGTCTCCTTCCCATTTCCGTGCAATGTCCCCGGCACCACCTGGGGTAAGAGAGTAGAGAACTGCATAGAAAGCAGAAATAAAATGCCTAGGATTTTCCCGGTCGACAAGGAATTTCTCAATCTCATTGTGTGTGACCAAGCCAGAGTGAGAGAGCCTCATAGAACCAATGAAATGGCGAATTTGGAGAAAACCAAAAAAGTGTTCTTTAGGGATACCAAATTTTGACGGCAATTGTTGAAAAGTCATGAGTACATTCTCTGTAAACAGATCTCCGATCACTCTCACTACTCTGCTATGCCACAGGTCAAAAATGTTGGGCTCAAGGCCTGGGATAAAATCCTGGTTTCTTGTAAGAGGTGTCAGGAGTGAGGAGCAGAGCCCACCTCCTGAGTGGTTCCAAATTCTTGAAACACCCTAACTGTGTTATAAATGATTGGATTATGTTTAATAGCTCTTGATAGCCTTTTCCTATCTCCAGTTGTGAGGCTCCACAAGGAAGCAGACTGAGAGGCCCATGAGTCAAGGCAAGGGTTCGAGTTGAGATGAGCATGTAACCACTCCCACAGATAACGAGCATGGCAAGCCCAATTGGAATAATAGATGTTTGGCAAAGCCAAGCCACCTCTGTCCACAGGGAGCTGTAAAGATGTGATTTTCTGTCGTGGTCTCTTGCCATGCCAAATGAATCTGGAAAATGCTCTCTCTATATCTGCAGAAACTTTTTTGGATAGCCAAAGGGGTAACATTTGGAGGGGATATAAAAGTCGTGGGAAAATGTTCATTTTAATTAAACTTATACGCCCCATAAGTGATAGAGGAAGGTCAAACCACCTTTCTAAGTCCCTTCTTATTTTCCTAAGTATCAGAGAGAAGTTAAGCTTACATAGCTCTGTCAGGTTAGGGGACACATTAATTCCAAGGTAAGTGAAGCCATGTTGGGAACATCTCAGGGAACAACTAGGGGGTAGGTCCTGGACAGTAGCACTACCTAATGGCATTGCTTCCGATTTATCAAAATTGATTTTATAACCTGAGAAAGAACCAAACTCATAAATAGTGGACAAGATGGCTGGTATTGAGATGTCAGGTTTTGTTACAAATAGCAGAATATCATCTGCATATAACACTATTTTATTAACTTTACCGCCAATCATCACGCCATGTACTGTATATTTTGTTGTGATCTAATAACCACTGCTAGGGGCTCCAGTGCCAAAGCAAATAGAAGCGGTGATAGAGGACAACCCTGTCGAGTTCCCCTATGTATTGCAAAAGGTGGAGATAGAACTCCATTAGTCATAACACAGGCAGATGGGGAACTGTAAAGTATCTTGATCCATTTCAGAAAATTGCCTCCTATCCCGAATCTCTCCAAAACATTAAATAAGTACTTCCACTCAATCCTATCAAATGCCTTTTCAGCATCTAAAGATACAGCAAAGGCTCTACAATTCGTTTGGGTTGAGTACTGAATTATGTTAAGTAACCTTCTCATATTTGTGAAGGAGAAACGATTTTGTATGAACCCAGTCTGATCTGGGTTTAAGAAAGTCAAAAGCTTCTCCAGCCTCATTGCAAGTAATTTAGAGAGCAGCTTACTATCTACCCCGATAAGGCTAATAGGTCTATATGAGCCACAGATGTCTGATGGTTTATCTTTTTTAAGGATGAGGTTAATGTTAGCTAGGTTAAGTGTTGGCGGCAAGTCTCCACGCCCAAACGAGTGTATAAACATGTCAGTAAGTGGTCCCACCACTAGGTGGCTTAGTTTCTTGTAGAATTCTGGATAGAAGCCATCAGGTCCAGGAGCTTTTCCACCCTTAAGGGAGGTGATGGCTTCTCTGACTTCTTTCTGAGAGATTGGAGCACCTAAGACTCCTTGTTGTTCCTCTGTCATGCTCCACTTAAGAAATTTGTTATTTTAACATCGGATGAATTGCATTCAGATGAGTACAGTTTTTGATAGAATTCCCTCATAACCTTATTAATGTCTGTTGTTTTGTGTTGTCTGTCTCGGTTATTGTCTTGTAATGATGAAAATGTGTTTGCTTCCATTCTGCCTTTTGTTAGCCTTGCTAGTAGCCGGCCTGGTTTATTCCCTGATTGATATAATCTGTTTTTAGCAAAGAAGATGGACGATTCTGCTTGTTTTGTTAGTAATTGATTTAAAGCTGAACGAGCTGCTTCTAGTTTTTTAGACAGTGCTCTAGAAGGTGTATTTTTAAATTGCAACTCTGTCTGTTGTATTGTTCTTTCTAAGTGTAGTTGTTCTTTAATGGCGGCTTTTTTCTGAGCTGTGGTATATGATATGACACTTCCCCTAATAAAAGCTTTAGCCGTCTCCCAGAGCAATGAGGGGTTGACATCTGGGGTCTTATTAGTATCCATAAAGAAATTCCACTGATCTGTAATGTAGTCAATAAAAGATGGATAGCTCAGTAAAGAGGGATTCATCCTCCAGTGGCGAAAAGCAGGATCAGCATAAGGGGGGCTAATACATAAGATAACAGGAGAGCGATCGGAGATTGTACATGTACTAATTGAACAGTTGCTAACTCGATCCAACACCATTCTTGAAGATAAGAAGAAGTCAATCCGAGAGAACGTTTGATGGGGTTGAGAAAAAAAAGTGTAATCTCTCTCTCTAGGGTTAGTGACTCTCCAGGTGTCATACAGTTCTAAGTCTTGGCAAAACTCTCGCAATCTCAGACTTTTTCTTGATGTTGTAGTAGATCTAGGAGGAGACTGGTCAACACATGGGTCATGAATGCAATTAAAATCCCCCCCCCCAATACAATATACGGTGTGTGTACTGAAGCAATATCCAACAAAAGTTTTGGGAAGAAAGTAGCCTCATATAAGTTTGGACCATATATGCAACCTATTAAAATGTGTTCTCCATAAAGATAACCTTAGATGAGAACATATCGGCCATCATTGTCGCTCATAGTTTTCTCCAATGTAAAGGGAAGACTGTGATGGATTAGTATGGCAGCTCCTCTACTCTTAGAATTATGTGACGAGTAAAATACCTGGCCCACCCAATTCCTCCTCAGTTTAAGGTGCTCATTGTCAGTTAAGTGGGTTTCTGATAATAACGCTATTTTTGTGTTTTCCTTTTTCAAGAATGTTAGGATATTTAGTCTTTTTATCACATTATTTATTCTCTTAACATTAAGGGAGACTATTTTGAGATCACTCATAGTAAAACTGATGAAAGCTTGACAATCTGTGAGAGAGAGTGCCAAGAGATTTAGTAGACCTCCATGAGTTTACAAAAAGTAATTGAAAAATCGGCAGTTTGGTGACATGAAAAATAGGTAGCTTACATTGTACATTGGCGTAAACAATAACGAAAAAAAACCCTTCGTGAACGAAAGAACAGCCATCCCCAAACGATGGTCCCCATACAAACTCCAACCCCCCCACCCTGCTCTCCTCTCCCCTGTGCGGTTCCAGAACGCCAACCGCAGTAGGGGCACATGAATCCGAGAAGAGTCGCTGCTGAGAAAAGAAGACCATACATCCTCCCTAAAGCTAAGCCCGCCCACCCCAGCCCGAGCCATAGCAATTTAACCGTATACGTGATAAATTTTAGCAGCCAGCATATTGTTATCATATATTGTTTATCCGTACGAGGCACAAAGTAAACAAAAGTCCAAATCGCGGAGTATCTGTCCAACAGTTAGCCACATACCTTTGCAACAGAGTTCTGCACCGAAGAGAAAAGGAAAGAAAAAGTAGAGCATCAACCTCCAGGTCAGGTCCAAGTGTGTATCCAACCAGTCCGTAAGATGATCTCAGTTCAGTTCGTCCAGGAAAGTAAGTGCATCCTTGGGTGAACGAAACGATCGGGTTTTCCCTCCGTGCGTAAAAGACAGAACAGCCGGGTATAGCATGGAGAACCTCACCTCCTTCTTGATAAGAAGTTCGCACACCCCGTTAAACGCACGGTGCATCTCCTTGACAGCAGCAGTCATATCCTGTCTGATAAATATCGTTTGGCCTTGGTATGTGAGCGGAGCCTGCTTCTTTGCCGCCGCCAGGATCCTGGATGTATTTCTGGAATGATGTAGCTTAACAATCACGGCGCGTGGCCGGTCAGTTCTCGGCGATCCAAGGCTCTGGTGAGCCCGTGGATCTTAATGACGCCCTGCTTAGACTCCAAGCCAAGAAGAGTTGGGAGCCATCTCAAAAAATGAGACTGGTTGTCGGCCTTCCGGGCCTTCTTTGAGGTTGTAAATCAAGATATTATCCCTACGGCTCTGTCCCTCCAAGTCGATTCACTTCTCTGTCAGAATGCGCACTTTCTACTCCAGCTCCTTCAGCCTGGGTCCCACCGCCGACACGTCATCCTCCACCGCTGAAATGCGCTCCGTGTTGGCTTCTAATTTAGCAGAGATATTACTCAAAGTGGTGGCAAACTCCTTAAATTTAATATCCATCAGAGCTGAAATCTTCTCAGTGACAGATTGAGAAATATCTGCGGCTAGAGTGTCAGAGCCGCTAGCAAGCACCTCGTGCTGTTGAGCTCCCTGATTAGCTTCTTTGCTAGTTAGCATATTCTTCCTTGTTGGCTCTTCACTTGGTTTATAGGCAGAAGATTTGGCTGTTTTAGGATTAGGCATGGTGTTGGGTTGCTATAAAATAAGCCTATAGCTTGTTAGCTTAGATAAGAGTGAAAAAATAAACCAAATTGGCTCGGGAGAAGTGGGAGCCCAGCGACAAGCGGCGGTCACGTGGACGTGACCCCTCAAACAGTTTTTACTATTTTTTTTATTATTAAAAACACGACAAACTAATGATGGTAAAGGACCACACTGGGTTAACTCGGGGAATCTCATCTGTCTGTGTATCAATCAACTCCAAACCTCTTCTTTGTTCTGTCACAATTATCGATTTATTCCATTTTGATGATTATGCTCCAAACTTTGCAAGGACTGACCGCCCCGCTCACCGCTTCCTAATACACACAAAGCCAGTATCCTTCCCATTCATACCTGGTGACGTCACTCCCACGTCGACACCCTTTAGTGTCAAAGTCGCGTGCTCCTGCCATATCAATAATTACTTATTTCATTCATATGGCTCTTACAGAGCCTCAGTGAAAACTTGTTTATTATTATCAACTGTTTGGTGCAAAACACTGATTGAAAATCGATTTTTTTACTGCATGTTTATGTCTGTTAAGGCTAAGATGGAGCGGCACTGAAAGCAGCCCTAAAACCACTCAGACACAACAGAGACACAATCAAAACTGTCAGATGACTTATCCGCGATAATAACTCAGAAATAGTTCAAATTATAATGTATTTTTATTTCTTTCCTACTTACGGAAGATTTCTGTTTATATCGTAGGTTTGTGGTGCCTTTCTATCCTAAAGAAAGATAGAAAACTTCAGCTATTTCACAAAAAGATACTAACATTCATGGAAAAACCTCACATAACCTTATATTAAAGCATAAAGTACGGCGCCCACCGTAAGAAAGGCTTACAGTATAACAATTATGCTGCATAACTGACCAGTACAGTATTGCGAGGGAACGCAAAAGAAAAAAAATCCCCATGTCCCTAGGGGGCTCCTATTGATATAAAACTCATCCCAGCAGTTGATAGAACAAGTGTGATTACGTAGAAAAGGTTATTTCACTCTTAATCCTTTATTTCTCCATTTTAGTAGGGGAAGCATTTTTTGGCAAAGCCTATTATTAGCCTGAAAATATCTGCAGGCCCTCTCTATTTTCCTCAAATATTGTCCTATTGATATGAAACTTATACCAGGAGTTCATAGAACAAGTGTGATTATGTAGAAAAAGTTATTTCACTCTTAACTCTTTATTTTTCCATGTTAGCAGGGGATGCATTTTTTTGGCAATATGGGTTTTGTTCCTGCCGATATCTGCATGCCCTCTCTATTTCCCTCAAATATTATTCTATTGATATAAAACTTATACCAGCAATTCATAGTACCAGTGTGATTATGTAGAAAAAGTTATTTCACTCTTAACTCTTTATTTTTCCATGTTAGCAGGGGATGCATTTTTTGGCAATATGGATTTTGTTCCTGCTGATATCTGCATGCCCTCTCTATTTTTCTCTAATATCATCCTATTGATGTGAAACTCATACCAGTAGCTAAGAGGATAAGTGTAATTATGTAGAAAAGGTGAAATCCCTCTTAACTCTTTATTTTTTCAAGCTAGGAGGGGGATGCATTTTTTGGCAATATGGAGTTTGAGCCTGCCGATATTTGCATGCCATACCTATTTTCCCCAAATATCATCCTATTGATATAAAACTCATACAAGCAGTTATAGAACTACTCTGATTATGTAGAAAAGGTAAAATCCCTCTTAACTATTTATTTCTCCATGTTAGCAGGGGGATGCATTTTTTGGCAATATGGATTTTGTTCCTGCCAATATTTGCATGCCCTCTCTATTTTCTTCAAATGTTATCCTGTTGATATAAAACTTATACCAGCAGTTATGGGAACAAATGTTATTATGTAGAAAATTTTATTTTTTTATTATCACTATTGCAAGGATACTGAAGGAAATAAATCTGATAATGCAACCTTGCTAAATGTAAAGCATGCACAAACAATTTTGGTTTAACATAAAAATTAAATCACTTTTTTATTAATTTCAACAAAAGAATATTCATAATATTTTTTCTTAACTCACTTGGAGAGTCCCAAAAAGATGTGAAGAGGTGCTTGGAAGCAACAAGGTGAGAAAAGCAAGAACAATTATTGTTTATTATAATAAAAAATGTCATAATTGGATAACTGGAATGTTAATTTAACATTTTATTCTCTCAACAAGGGCATTTATGAGAAGCAAAGGGATGAAAGTGTCAATGTGGAAATGTGAAACAGTATAACATGCCATCCAGCAAGATGTGGTTTCATGTGGTGTATTTGCGCTTAAAGTAATTGCTGTTAAAAAGAAAAAAAAAAAAATATATATATATATATATATATATATATATTACTTGACTATGATTACTTATATTTCCTATGTAATGTAGAACATTGTCTGTTTGCAAATCAATTTATATAACCTTTATGTGTACTGTTCTGTCTCTTTCCACATATATGTATATCTATCTATATCTCTGTCTGAAGATAGATAGAATTATATATCAATATATTGCATACATGCTAGTTTACGTTTTTGATGTTGTGAAAAAAGATTAATATGAAAGTGGTGGTCTAATAATCACATTGCCATTAATCTAATGCTATTTCGTAGGAGTAGAACTTTTAAGATGATGAACAGCTTTGGCTTAACAACTTAAACTGTGCATTTCTGCCTGAAATATAATGTAGTTTATGAATTCTATTGCTTTATTACATGGTTGATTTATCTTAATGACAATGGAAAGAATCTGAAATAAGTATAGCAAAAATGTTAAATTATTCATAAATGTCATGACCTCTACAGTATACATGTAGACATAAATTTTCTGAATGCCATTTTTATACTTTCAGTGGCTTAAGTTGGAGAAAATTATAATAAAGTAAACACTAAGTGATGTTTTATTTTACCATAAATCCCAGAAATACATTAAATACATGTGTGTTTCAATTCATGAATAGACAGACACCATGTGAGCCTGCCTAATATGCCAATGTGATGTGCAGTTTCTATTAATTGTATCTATTTATGAGACCAGACATTATCAAAAAGGGATGATTAAGACGACTGAGATCTACAGAGAGGATTATTGTTGTTCCACTTTTAAAAGAACACTAACAAATGGAATTATTTAAAAGAAAAAAAACCGCAAAAAAAATACCATTAAGTTTATTTTATAACATTGATTTAAAGATGCGGTTTGTTTTTCTGTAGAGTCAGTGGAGACTCTACAGACACTGTGGAAGTGAGGACACATAAGATCATATGTGGGTAAGATGTAATGCAGCGAAAAATCAATTCAAGCAAACCATATACCATCCTTAAAATGTTGCAAAGTATTTAGATATACAAAAATAAATCATAATAAAATAAATAAACACCCAAGGCAGGTAAGTGGGAAGTTGCTTAAGTTTTTTTTTTAAGTACAGTCGTAAAACATTAAACACAGTTGCTTATGGTGCTAGAATTTTTTTTACCTCCATACATGTCAGGAACATGCTGTCATCTCCTCAAATAAAGGGCTACCAATCATATATTGATGATTAAGAAGAAGCTTTATGTTGACAAAACCCAATATCACCTTCAGTAAACAGATAAGGAACTAAAAATGTTCTTTATGTTAAATATTCTTTATGTTGTTATTGCTGGTATAAGTTTTATATCAACAGGATAACATTTGAAGAAAATAGAGAGATGCAAATATTGGCAGGAACAAAATCCATATTGCCAAAAAATGTATCCCCCTGCTAACATGGAGAAATAAATAGTTAAGAGGGATTTTACCTTTTCTACATAATCAGAGTAGTTCTATAACTGCTGGTATGAGTTTTATATCAATAGGATGATATTTGGGGAAAATAGGTATGGCATGCAGATATCGGCAGGAACAAAATCCATATTGCCAAAAAATGCATCCCCTGCTAACATGGAGAAATAAAGAGTTAAGAGTGAAATAACTTTTTCTACATAATCACACTTGTTCTATGAACTGCTGGTATAAGTTTCATATCAATAGGATAATATTTGAGGAAAATAGACAGGACATGCAGATATCGGCAGGCTAATAATAGGCTTTGAAAAAAAATGCGTCCCCTGCTAAAATGGAGAAATAAAGAGTTAAGAGTGAAATAACTTTTTCTACATAATCACACTTGTTCTATCAATTGCTGGTATGAGTTCTATATCAATGGGATAATATTTGAGGAAAATAGACAGGGGATACATATATTGGCAGGCTCAGAAATTAAAATGCATCCCCCTTACATTAATAGACTAGACTGTTAAGGATGATATAAAATGTTCTACATAATGGGCTTCTGTTTTGTAATGCTTTAAGCCATTATGGTGTTAAAAGAAAAATCGGGGAAATTCAAACCATCTGCGGAGAACATTTTCATCCGACACTGAAAAAGGTTCGACTCATATGTCTCAATATAGGTATAAAAACCGTATTTATTTCAATTAATCCGCGAAATAAAAACCACCGTTTTATGGCTTACATGGTTAAGAAACGTGATAATGTTACGAATATCTTTAAAAGTTTCCTCTTCAGTCATATTTCAGTCCGTTTTCTCATCAATATGTGAGATTTTAAAGCAGTGCGCGCTCCCGCAACAGGGCATGCAATTCTCGGCAGGCATGCGTTTCTCGGCATAACACTGGTCCAAGGCTGTATGAGGCCTTGTGCAGAATTTGACTTTAGAAGCCCATCTTGCTGCTAAAAACATCAGCACCTCTAACAGCTTCTGTGTTTTAGTGAAATCTAGGATAGGGGGAGTAGTTTAATTGGTCAACCTAAAAAGCAATAAGTTTTAATTGCAGTTTTTTAATTTGTATTTATGAACAAACAGATCTCAAACTCAAAGATTAAACTCACAGCATCAGATTGTTGCTAAGGTAACAAAACAATCTAACTCTGAAGGTTGTTCTTTGAACTTTTACAAAGTAAACTTGCCAGCTCCTTAAAATCTTACATTTTAAAGCCAACCAATTTAAATAGTTTAATTTATTTATGCTGAAACCATTAAATCAAATTCAGCAGCATTTATAATTTAAATAAACAAATGTTACATTTATGCATCTGTGGTCTATGGGGGGCCTTATAGAGCCACTGACTTAATTTGGATTAAACGGAAGTTCAAATAATTTATATTCATTTTAATTGTATTTTTTATTAGTTGTTCTTAAGACTAGTTGTTACTTTAAATAGCATTTCACTGGTGATGTTTTCCCGTTACATATAATAACCCAGTAATATTTTTACTTTTCCTGTCTACTTAACATCTTTTAATACAAAAACACGGTGGACCACCTGTGGTCTGCCTCAGTGCCCCAACCACCAGGCTTAGCAAGTTTTTTGGGGTAAACTGTGGAACGGTTGGAACAATCGTGCAGGACACAGACTTTAGGCATTTTGATGCTGGAGCAACAGAACTAAATGGGGTGTATTTACTTCCGGCCCTCCATCTGCATTGGGTGATGTCGGCACTATGTCATCTGAAACCCAGCAATAGGAGGGGAAGTTAGGACAATTGACATGATGCCGGCTCCGCCCCCATGGGGAAGTAGAGCAGTCCTCCGACAACCACAGTTATTAAGGCAGACTAACAGACCTCAATGTGTTATACCCTAGACATTTTTTTGAGTCATTTTTGCCTTATAAACCAACACTGAGGCAAAGACGGCCGGCAAGAAAATTCTGTAACTAGTCCTACGTCAGGTTATTAGCGGGAAATAAGTAATCAACGATAAAGCCCAAGAGGAAAAATGAGGGACAAAAAAGTTTGATTGGATGTAAGTGTGAATGCTGCGGGACAAAATGAGTGAGTAATTACTTAAATATTACCGGCTTGTGAAAATCTGTCGGTATCTAAAATAGTTTAAATGCCAATATGCAGTTAGCGCAATCTGTTTTCAGGCTGCCATAGAGCTACAGTTACAATCTACATGCATAAAATCCAGCATAACTACCTTCACTTATTGATCTGGAAATGATTAGATGTTTAGGATTGTTATTTTAATTTAACTGAGTTGTGAGTCGTTAGCACAGAGCCTGAGTCGTTAGGAGCCCTAAGTCGTTAGCACGGAGCTATCAGTAAGTATCGTTATGATAAAAACTGGGATGTTTACTACCAGTTACCTTCGCTGACAACTTAGATCATGATTATCTATTATTTTCCTCAAAATCTCTCTGACTGCAGCGTGTTTTCTTTTTTTATTTTTTTTTTATTTATATTTTTATTAAAAAAAAAAAGTACAATGTAAGGTACATAAAAATACGGTAACATGAGTTAAATTTGCTTTATCTTTTAACAACCCCACCCACCCACCCACATTCAACAGAAGAGAAAGAAAGAAAAAAAAAAAAAAGAAAAAAAAAAAATGACAGGGAGCATTACGTGTCGACAATACAATAATTTGTCATCATCAATTATATATATATATATATTCATACATACATATATATAGATACATACAAACATATACATACACATCTTAGGGCTCTATAGGCTTATGGAGGTGATTCTATGTTTTTAAGATTTCTAAAGTATTCCATCATAGGGTCCCACACCCTGTGAAATTGTCTTGTTGAGCCTCTAATAAAGTATTTAATTTTTTCTAATTTCAAGAGAGACATTAAATCAGTGAGCCAAACCGAGACTTTAGGTGGTTCAGAGGATTTCCAGAGTAAGACTATAAGTCTACGGGCTACTAAGGAGGCAAAGGCGAACGCATTCATTTGATCAGTAGATAGCATGTGCTCCTCAAGCAATACTCCAAAGATGGCCAATCCTGCAAACGGTTTGATTTTGGTATTATTCAATGTTTTACAGATGGATGACCAAAATTCGGTTAATTTTGGGCAATTCCAAAACATATAGGTCATATTTGCTGGGGCAGAATGGCACCGCTCACATCTGTCATCAATGTCCTTATAAATTCTTGAGAGTTTAGATTTGGTATAGTAAGTTCTATGGAGGATTTTTAACTGTATAAGGCTAAGCCGTGCACAGGACGATGTTCCATTGATTCTTTCCAGAGCACGTTCCCAGAAATGTTCAGAAATAACAGAACCAAGTTCTTCAGACCATGCAATTCTAAGCTCATCTAGTGTTGTTTCCTGAAGAGATGTTATTATATTTGAGATGTTTGCTATGTGCCTCCTGAGATACAAAGGGTTACGCAAAATCCTCTCAAGCCCCGAGTCTGCTGGAGATGCAGGAAATACTGGACTTTGACTTTGAATAAAATGACGGACCTGGAAATATCTAAAAAGATCAGTTTTTTGTAATTGAAATTTGGCCGAGAGGTCAGTGAAGTTGGCAAAAACACCGTCTATATAAAAATGGTCACAAGTTTTCAAACCATTCCTCCTCCATAAAGCGAAGGTGTGATCCATCCTGGCAGCCGGGAAAAGGTGATTATTACAAATAGGGCTATATAAAGAAAATTCTTTTAAATTAAAGTGTTGTCTGAATTGTATCCATATCCTAAGAGAGGAGGATACTACAGGATTATGGGTGAATTTAGAGGGTGAAAGTGGTAATCCAGTAGTAACCAAAGCAGAAAGAGAGGAAGAGGTGCAGGAGTTTGCTTCAATCCTACACCAATCCAGCTGCGGGCTTTGATAACAATATATAATTTTTTGGATATTAGATGCCCAGTAATAGTTTCTCATATTAGGTAAAGCCAGACCGCCTTTATCTCTGGGCCTTTCTAGAAACTCTCTGCGAACTCTAGCATTTTTATTTGCCCAGAGAAAAGAGGAAAACAATTTATTTAAAGACTGGAAAAAAGACTTAGGCAGAAATATTGGGAGACACTGAAACAAATACAAAAAGCGGGGTAATACATTCATTTTTATACTGTTAATTCTGCCCGGAAGAGATAAGTAGAGACCGGACCATCTCTGAAAATCAGCCTCCAATTTAAGCAAGAGAGGTTTGAAATTCTTTCCATAAAGATCAGAGAACGTACGGGTGATGTATATGCCTAAATATTTAAATCCGGACTTTGATATATGAAAGGGGAGCGCATTGTCTGGTAGCTGAAGGGCTAGGTAGTTAATTGGAAAGCATTCACTTTTAGAGAAGTTTAATTTGTAACCTGAAAAACTTCCAAAGTCATTAAGAATATTGACAATAGTAGGAATACATGACACTGGGTCAGAAATATACAAAAGTAAATCATCGGCATATAAAGAAATTTTATATTCAGTATCAAACCTACGAATACCGAAAAAATTAGGGGTTGTCCTTAATTTTATTGATAAAGGCTCAATAGCTAATGCAAATAAAAGTGGGCTTAGAGGGCAACCCTGGCGTGTGCCCCTTGAGAGAGAAAATAAATGGGAAGATATCTTATTTGTAAGAACAGATGCTTTGGGTGATGTATATAACAAGCGTATCCAGGTTATAAAATTTAAACCAAAGCCAAATTTTCCCAGTACAGTAAACAAATAATTAAATTCCACTCGGTCAAATGCTTTTTCCGCATCCAGAGAGGCAACTACTTCAGGAATCTCCCCAGACGCAGGGGAATAAATGATATTTAAAAGTTTGCGAATATTTGTAAAAGACTGACGACCCTTTATAAAACCAGTTTGTTCTGTTGAGACGATGTTGGGTACAACATTCTCTAGCCTTGATGCTAGCAGTTTTGCTAAAACTTTGACATCAACATTGAGCAAAGATATAGGTCGATATGAGCCGCAATCATTTGGGTCTTTGCCTGGCTTTAAAAGAAGTGAAATGGAAGCCTCTGTTAGGGTTTGTGGTAAATGGTTCTGATTAAAGGAATGATTAAACATTTCAAGTAGCAGGGGAGCAAGTTGAAGAGAAAATTTTTTATAAAACTCAACGGTATAACCGTCAGGTCCAGGTGATTTGCCATTCTGCATTTTATGAATGGAATCAATAATCTCTTGTAGCTTTATAGCTTCCTCAAGGCTGTCTTTGGCTTGCGTATCTACTTGTGGTATATCAATATTATCTAAAAAGCTAATCATTTTGGATTTGTCTTGCGGGGAACAAGATGTATATAGTCTGGAATAAAAATCCTTAAAGGTGTTGTTTATCTCTATTGGATCTACAGTGAAAGATTGTGGAGTATTACGTATCTGAGGTATTAGACGGGACGCTGATTTACATTTAAGCTGATAGGCCAAGAGACGGCCTGCCTTATCCCCATGTTCATAATATTGTCCTTTTAACCAAAGTTGGTGTTTTTCAGTTATTTCTGTTGACAATAGGTCATATTGGGTCATCAATGTTACCCTTTCTTTATATAACTCAGATGTTGGAGTGGTAGAATATTGTTGGTCAATTTGTTTTATTGATACTAAAAGATCGTTTGCTTTTTGCTTTCTTTCCTTACTCCGTGAGATAGAATAAGAAATTATCTTCCCTCTTATAACTACTTTAAGTGTTTCCCACAATATGGATGGGTATATGGAATCAGATCTGTTAAAATATATAAACTCATCTATTTCTTTACCAATAAATTCACAGAAATGACTGTCTGATAGTAAAGAAGTGTCTAATCTCCAAACTCTTGGTTGTGTGACATTTTGAGAGAACAAAATATCCAGGGAGACCGGCGCATGGTCGGATTCAACAATAGGATTGTATTCAATTCTCTTTGTAAAAGGGAGAAGTGTCTTGTCAATGAAGAAAAAATCAATACGACTGTATGTGTGGTGAACATGTGAAAAATAGGAGAATTCTTTTTTGTTAGGATTAAAGAACCTCCATGGGTCAACCCAACCTGCCTTATCAGCAAACTCACCGAGGGCAAGAGACATTTTAGAGTGAGTTAGGTTTCTAGGGCTAGAGCGGTCCATAGTTGGGTCCATGACCGTGTTGAAGTCCCCCGATAGAATAAGACTATGTCTATTTAAGTCTGGGAAAAGAGAAGTGAGTTTATGTATAAAGCCCACATCATCCCAGTTTGGGGCATAAATACTAGCTAGAATTACAGGAGAGTTAAACAGCGACCCAGCTACCATCACAAATCGTCCCTGGGGGTCAGAGATGACCCGAGATGGTGTAAATAATATTTTTTTGTGGATCAGGATGGCCGCCCCTCGTGCCTTATTATTAAAGTTAGAGTGAAAACTCTGTCCAATCCAATTCCTCTTAAGCCTGTTTTGGTCCGCTATTTTCAAATGAGTTTCCTGTAGAAATATTATTTCTGCATTCAGTCTCTTTAAGTGAGAAAAAATCTTTGCTCTCTTGTTAGGCCCATTCATCCCTCTCACATTCCAGGTAATGAAACGTGTTGGTGTTACACCTATATCTGCCCTAACACTATCAATGTTGTGCGACATGTGACATCTTCAAAAAGGAAAAGCAGGCTGAGCATCTCCACATATCTGCCAGCAATAAACAAAGTCAGCCCAAACAATACAAGACAGCAGAACAGGTCTCCGTCCAAAGAAAAGGAAAAACAAAAAAAAAACCCACCCTTCCTAAAAATAAATCTCCCTTTAACCCCAAACTGAACATATCCTATGCCTGTCCTCAAAACATGGGCAGACTGCAGGTTCTCTTCTAACTCCTGAACCTTCCGATACACACTCTTCTCTTAACTTGTGAAGAGCCTATGATCTTTTACCAGGGATGGCTTATATTAGTTGAAACCATTCCGGTATTAAAATTAAAGTAAAGGCATAACGTTAAACATACCGTTAATTTACATTCAATTATGTTAAGTATATAGGTAAAAGAGAAAGAAAAAGAAAACATCCAAAATTTTCAAAAACATTTAGGTTACCCAAAATAGACTTTGGCGAGAGTTCACATACGTGTCAGAGCGTCTTCCAAGCGGTAAGATGGTGTCCACACAACAGGTACACACGACCCGACCAGTCCATGTCAGTCCTCTTCCCCAACCACCAGCTGATTGCAGTAAGCTCTTGCTTCTTTCGGAGTGTTGAAGTCGAGGGATTTTCCCTTATGGAAGACTCGTAGGATAGCTGGGTAACGCAAGCGAAACTTGATCCCCTTCTCGTAGAGTGCTTGTTTAACGCCGTTAAATTCAGCACGTTTCCTCGACAGAGCAGCGCTGTAGTCGGGGTATATTCTCAGTGTAGCGCCCTGGTGCTTGTGTGCTGCCTTGCCCACTGCAGTAGCCGTTCCTTCTCCTGGTGTCTTTGGAAGCATACCACAAACGGGCGCGGAGGGCGGCTAGCGTCGCTGGGTTTTGCGCCCACCCTGTGTGCTCTCTCCAGCACCGGGGCTGAGTCGAAGAGTGCGTTGCTGCGGGTGAGCTCCATTAGCGCATTCGTCATAAAGTTAACAGTATTCCCCACACCTTCACTGCCTTCTGGAATGTTTATAATCCTCAAGTTATTGCGGCGTGACCTGTTTTCTAGATCCTCAATACGATCTAAGAGTGCAGCATTTTGGCCTTTTAGAGCTTCAACAGCAGATTCGGCAGCACATATCTTCTCAAAATTATCACCTGCGAGTGATTCTGAAGCGGTTAGGCGTTGTTGTATAGAGCCCACCGTTTCTGTCAGAGCACTCACCGAAGCTTGTAACGGCACCAGTGATTCTTGAATGAGGGTAGAGATGTCTTCTTTTAAACTTTCTCGTTGCTTGGCTAACTCTCGTACTAGTTGGGTCATAGTTATTCCATCGCTTTTGGAAGGGCTAGCGTCGGAGGCCATGGTGGCTGACTTGCTAGCAGTGGTATTCCGCGTGGTTATCGAGGAGGTTTGTTTTTGCTTGGAGGTAGCCATTAACCGGCCAAAGTCGTCCAACGCGGTAATGTGTACAAGATACAACAATTCTGTGGTAAAGGTATAAGGTTTGGTCTCATAAGTTAAAAGTTGAGTCAGAGCTCTTCACACTCGCTGCCTACTCCTTCATGACCCAAACCGGAAGTCCCTGCAGCGTGTTTTCTATGATAGATACTTGTCAATATTGTCGGAGTGCTGTACTTGGAACACTGATTGCTCAGTTGCTGACAAATGCCCTGGAATGATTGGGGGAGGACTGCTCTATGTCAGCATGGGGGCAGAGCCGGTGTCAAGTCAATTCCAAGGGCCCTTGACCGACGGGGCCAGCCCACAAAAAATTTTTTTATTTTTCTTATAGAAATATAAATAAATGGGGGCCCTGTCAATTACATAATCAATCATATAGTGTTTTTTAAAATAGTTTTATCAGTAAAAAAATTTATGTTACCTCCTCCCAGACCAAAAACCACACATCTATATTTTCACTGAACCCCCTGTATCTGCCTGAAATGGTTCATTCCTACTTAGCGCACTTGACGGTGTCCAGCAGCAGTCAGTGGAAGACAAGAGGAGTTACTGTGCTGCCTAGAAAAATAATAAAATCAGGTTTTCAAAAAGAGAGAGAGAGAAAAAGACAAGAGTGTCAATTTATAACCCAGTTTTTCTCCAAGAGCAGTGAGTAGACTGTGAGATTCTCAACCATTTACATATTTAGCTTAGCTACACACTACTGTTTGCCTCCATTTCACTAGCATTTAATAAATGAAGGAAATAATTTAACATCATATTCATAAATTTAACATGTCCCTGTGCCTCTTACCACACTTAACAACAGATGAGTCAGTCAGCAGCAGCTCTAACCCCGATATCAGCATAATCCCTCCCCCCTGTCCCAGTGTAAAAGGTGAGCATTGTCACTGTGTCCAGTGACAATGTAGTTAGCATCATTACAGGGAATTTTCTCATCTCTCTACTACTCTCTTTACAATTACACAACAAAAACTATGTATTTATTACTCACAGAAATTCAAACAATATTTATAAAATCTTCCATTAGCCTCTCTAGAAGTAAGTGAATGAGGTTGATTGACAGTGAAAAGCCAAGACTGTCCTCCTGGTTCTGATTGGTTGTTTTTGGTCAGAACGGTGCATTTCTGCTGCGAAAGGGGGGCCCAATTAAATTTTTTATCATGGAGCCCAAGATTCCTGGCAGCGCCCTTGCCTCAGACAGCCAAAAATATAAAGTTAGGTGCAAATTCTGGTATTTTTAAAAATTGTTACCAAAATACTTATACAAATAAGGAGTTAGGTTTGGAGGCTGGTTCTAGACCAAATTTACCACAGGGACCAGAATAGTCAGTGTTTTTTCATGGGGAACACTTAAAAAAGAATGAAGCAAAAAACAGACTAATATTTCATCATTTGATGTATTAAGTGAGCCAAAGAGCCATTTGCGTCTCCAGAGAAACATGTTGCAGACCCCTGAACTAGCAGATGGAAAATGCGATCCTATCTTGATGCAACAGCTAAAAGTGCAGTACCATAATTTTTAATTCATTGTTGAAGTGAAATTATGAAGATAAAAAAAAATCCTCCACTGAATATTAGCAAAAGACATTTCTTCTTTTCCTTTCAGCTTTTTCCCACATAGGGGTCGCCTCAGCGAGTCATCGGTCTCCATGTAACCCTTTCTTCCACATCTCTCACACCAACTACCTTCATGTCCTCTTTCACTCCATCCATAAATCTGCTCTTTGATCTTCCTCTTGGTCTCTTTCCTGGCAGGTCCATCCTCAGCATCCTTCTACCGATGTATTCACTGTCTGTACATGTCCAAACCATCTCAATCTGGCTTCCCAGACTCTATCCCCTACACATCTGACATGAGCTGTTCCTCTGATGTATTCATTTCAGATTTTATCCATCCTTGTCACTCCCAAAGAGAACCTCAACATCTCCATCTCTGCTACCTCCAGCTTTGCCTCCTGCCTCTTCGTCATTGCCACTGTCTCTAAACCAAACAGAATTGCTGGTCTCACTACGGTCTTGTACAGCTTTCCCTTCATTCTTGCTGATACTCATTTATCAAACATCACACCTGACACTTTTCTCCACCCGGTTCACCCTGCTTGGACACGTTTCTTCACTTCTTTTCCACACTCGCTGTTGTACTGTTGACCCTAAGTACTTAAAATCTTTCACTTTCTTTATTTCTGTTCCCTGTAACCTTCTGTCTCCACTTGGATCTCTCTCGTTCACACACATGTATTCTGTCTTGCTGCAGCTAACCTTCATTCCTCTCCTTTCCAGGGCAAGCCTCCGTCTCAAGATTTTCCTCCACCTGTTCTCTGCTCTCACCACAAATCACAATATCATCTGGAAACATCATAGTCCATGGAGATTTCTGTCCAACCTCATCTGTCAACCTGTCCATCCCCACAGCAAATAGGAAAGGACTCAGAGCCGATCCTTAGTGAAGTCCCACTTCCACCTTGAACTGCTCTGTCACTCCTACAGCACACCTCACCACAGTCTTACAGCTATAATACATGTCCTTCACCATTCTAACATATTTCTCTGTTACTCCAGACTTCATCATGCAGTACCACAGCCCCTCCCTTGGAATCCTATCATATACTTTCTCTAGGTCTACAAAAACACAATGCAGCTCCCTCTGACATTCTCTGTACTTTTCTGTCAACATCCACTATGCAAAGATTGCATCTGTAGCATATTTTCTTGGCATGAAACCATACTGCTGCTCACAGATGTCCACTTCTGACCTCAGTCTGACTTCAACAACTTTTTCCCATAACTTCATTGAATGACTCATCAACTTTATACCTCTGTAGTTTCCACAATTTTGGACATCTCCCTTGTTCTTGAAAATTGGCACCAGCACCCATCTCCTCCATTCCTCAGACATCCTCTCACTCTCTAGGATCTCATTGAACAACCTTGTCAAAAACTCTACTGCTGGCTCTCCTAGAAACTTCCATACCTCCACAGGTATGTCATCTGGACCAACTGCCTTTCCACTCTTCATCCTTTTCAATGCCTTCCTTACTTCATCCTTACTAATCTTTGCTACTTCCTAATCCACAGGAGCAGCTTCTTCTCTTTGTTCTCTCTCGTTTTCTTCATTCATCAACTTTTCAAAGTATTCCTTCCATCTTCATATCATACTTTTTGCATCTGTCAGTAAAGTTCTATCTTGGTCCTTAATCCTTTTAATCCCAAATTTTTTCCTGCAAAATAAATGCATGAATTTCAATCCATGGATCTCCCTAACACATGATATTTATGAATTACTACATTTTATGTTGGTTATGTTAGTGAAACAGCATAGTCTGAATTACACCAATTTGGCCTATTTATAGATATTAAAAAATAAGAAAAATCATGACATGCATAACCTATTATAACAAAAAATGGTTACAAGAGTGTTCAGAAATATTTGAGATGCATACAGATTCAGTGCCACATCCTGCAGATATCAGTTTCAATGTGCCGAGTGACCTTTGACCTCATTTATGACATACCTCATATATGACCAAGATGGCGGCGCGTGAACAGCGCGAGGCTCAGCGTCTCTCCAGAATCTGCTCTTTAGTGGTTTTTTATCTATTCATGACTGGACTTTTTTTTCGGAATTGCACAGCGTTGCTGCACTACAGTAAACACGATCTTCTGGACCTTTGGAGCTACAATTTTGACTCTATGATCGCCGATCTCCGACTCATCCCAGAGATCTCCAGAACACCGGAGGCTGCTCACTTCTCCCGGCTGGGTGGAAGGGTACGCAGGCCGCGACGAGAACATAAACAAAGGTGGGGTAAGCGTAGAGGGTGCGAGCTAGGCTAAAGCTAACACCACATCGGCTCCCTTTACCCAGCATTTTCTTCGCCAATGTCCGTTCTCTCGCTAATAAAATGGACAAGTTACGACTATCCATCACGAGTGACAGATGGATTATGGACTCAAATGTCATGTTTTTCACCGAAACATGGCTAAACAACAGCTGCCCAGACAATGCTATCCAGCTAAGTGGATGCCACACACACCGAGCCGACAGGACAGCAGATGACTCCGGCAAGACCAGAGGCGGAGGTCCACCAGGTTCCGAAACAGCTTTTTCCCACTTGCCATCAGACTGCTGAACTCTTAACTGGACTGCACTCAAAAACTGGTCTCCACTTCATACCTTGCACATATACATAGCTAAATAACTTCCATTTTACTGTCAGTCCTGCACTTTATATTTTATATTCATATTTATATTCATATTTTATACTGTATTTTATTTTATTCTGGAGTAGCCTCACAACATTGGAACCTCAAAACATTGTCCTGAGCCGTATGCAACGAAATTTCATTCTGTATACACCCTGTGCATGTAAAATGACAATAAAGCCAGTTTAAGTTGTGCATTTATATTAACAAAGCTTGGTGCACAGACTCTGCTACTACCGAGAGTCACTGCTCACAGAATGTGGAGTTTTTAATGGTCAAATGCAGACCTTATTACTTCCCAAGGGAATTCACCTCGATCATCCTCACTGCCGTGTACACCCCCCCGGATGTTAATGCCAAGCTAGCCATGAAAGAACTCTATGCGGCTATTAGCAAACACCAAACCAAATACCCCGAGGCTGCTTTTATTGTTGCAGGTGATTTCAATCACTCCAACTTGAAGACAGTTCTTCCCAGATTCCACCAACATGTCTCCTGCCACACCAGAGGAGACAAGACCCTGGACCATGTCCACTCCAATCTGGCTGTAGCCTACAATGTGACACCCCTCCCCAACATCGGACAATCAGACCATCTCTCCCTGTTCCTCACACCTCGGTACTTACCACTCATCCAACATGTGAAACCTACCGTGAGGACAGTAAAGGTGTGGCCAGAGGGCTCAGACGCTGTGCTCCAGGACCGGTTCAGGAATACAGATTGGACTATTTTCCACCATACAGACTTGGATCAGTACGCCTCATCTGTACTGAACCATATTTCCACCACCATAGAACGTGTCACCACCTGCAAATGCATTACCATGTACCCCAACCAGAAACCCTGGATGAACCGAGACGTTCGTCTCCTGCTGAAGGCCCGCAACATCGCCTTCAGGTCAGGGGATGCACAGACTTACAGTGCAGCCAGAGCTGAGCTGAAGAAGGGAATCAAGAAGGCCAAACACCACTACAAAAGGAAGGTGGAGGTTCGTTTTTCTAACACCAACCCCCGACGTATGTGGCAAGGCCTTCAGATTCTCACAGACTACAAGAACCCCAATACCACCCCCGCTTCTACTGATGTCTCCTTCCTCAACGAACTTAACAACTTCTATGCTTGTTTTGAGAGAGGGAATACCACAACTGCAACCAAAGCAGCTACCACCCCAGGCAAACAGCCATCGACTTTCCTCCCCACTGACGTAGGAGCGGCTCTGAGCAGGATTAAATCCCACAAGGCTGCAGGTCCTAATGGCATACCTGGACATGTCCTCAGAACGTGCTCTGGGGAGCTGGCAGGAGTGCTGACGGACATCTTCAACCTGTCCCTGGCCCTACCTGCTTCAAATCTACCTCCATCGTCCCAATCCCCAAGAATCCCAACCCAACCAGACTCAATGACTACTGCCCGTTAGCCCTTACCCCCATCATTACCAAGTGCTTGGAGCGGCTGGTCCTAGCACACCTCAGATCCTGTCTCCCCCCCCACACTAGACCCCCACCAATTTGCATACAGGCAGAACAGGAGCACAGAGGACGCAGTCTCTATAGCGCTGCACTCTGTCCTTTCTCACCTGGACAGTAAGAACACTTATGCCAGACTGCTGTTCTTAGATTTTAGTTCAGCATTCAACACTGTCATCCCATCACAACTCATTACCAAACTCACAGACCTCGGCATCAGTCCACTCGTGTAACTGGTTGCTCGACTTCCTGACCAGTCGACCTCAACATGTCCGGCTGGACAACCACTTCTCATCCACCATCATCATAAACACCGGAGTGCCACAAGGCTTTGTGATGAGTCCCTTCACCTACGACTGCAGACCTGTCCATGGCTCTAATGCCATCATCAAGTTCGCAGACGACACCACGGTGATCGGCCTCATCAGAGATAATGACGAGGCCGCTTACAGGGAGGAGGTAGACCATCTGGCTGAGTGGTGCGACAAAAACAACCTGCAGCTGAACACCGAGAAGACAAAGGAGCTTATCGTGGACTTCAGGAGGAACGCTGACCCATATCCACCCATCCACATTAAGGGGACAGTGGTGGAGCGTGTGGACACCTTTAAGTTCCTGGGAGTCCACATCTCCGAGGACCTGACTTGGACGACCAGCTGCTCCAAACTCATTAAGAAGGCGCATCAGCGCCTCTTCTTCATGAGGACCCTGAGGAAGAACCACCTGTCCTCAGAGATTCTCACGAACTTCTACCGCTGCACCATTGAGAGCATCCTCACCAACTGTATTACAGCTTGGTACGGGAACTGCTCTGTCTCCGACCGGCAGGCGCTGCAGAGGGTGGTGAAAACTGCCCAGTATATCGCCGGGGCACTGCTCCCTGCCATCAAGGACATCTACAGGAAGCAGTGTTTGAAAAGGGCCGGGAAAATCACAAAGGACTCCACTCACCCAGCACACACACTCTTTTCCCTCCTGCCCTCTGGGAGGCGCTACAGAAGCCTACGGACCAGAACCACCAGGCACCGGAACAGCTTCTTTCCCACAGCTGTCACGCTTTTGAACGTCTCCTGACATAAAACATAAACTATAAGGACTGTACTCCCCTATCCTCTCATACAACAATAACACATGGACTATCCTCACACACACACACATCACGGACTGTTTTCTTCACACACACATACAACCTGTAAATTTTATCTGCCATTATTTATCTATAATCCATTCCCTAACATTCTTGTATATTCTGTATAATCTATATAATCTGTGCATATAGCTCCCATATTTATATTTATACACAATATCTATATCTCTTGCTATAACCCCTTATAGTCCATACATACATAGTCTTGTACATCTGTAAATAAATATTTATATCTCGTAGAGCACTTCTGGATAGATGCAAACTACATCTCGTTGCTTGTACTTGTGACAGTGCAATGACAATAAAGTTGAATTCTATTCTATTTGGTCATGTCATCAATGAGACAAAGTCAGGTGAAAATATTAGTATGAACAAATCTGCATCGGGGAGGAAATTCTCCCTGTTCTACCAGACCAAGAACGACACCTTGGTTCTGTCCTAAACTAGATTCAGGTGTGGCGTTATCTTGTAGTCATCATTCAGTGCATAGGCCAAACTTTGTGGATAGGATCGACTTTTGAGTCGGTGGAATAGGGGAGGGGTTCAACTGTGGGAATGACAGTGATGTAGAAGACATTATTTTGAGGTTCCTTCAGGTCTAGAAGATCTAAAATATCTGATGGTTTTAAGCTGTGTGGGAACAGCAAGGTATATAGAATAAACAGCATACCTATGGACACATAGCTCAATTATGCTATGTATTATGCTAGCGACAACAATTGTTACAATTTGTTCTTCAGGAAATGAATGAGATGCCTGAAGCTCTTTTAGTCTGGTCTTTCTCTAATCTAGGTCAGGTTTTGCAAAGTTACCAAGAAGATATGCTTAAATGCATCAGGATATTACATGCATTTTATTATCTATAATTTCTGCCTTTTCTTTGTACCTCACATCTCCGCTATTAACTCCACCACTGTTTGTAATACAGGGCCAGACTGCAAAAGACACAAAACTATGCACTACTTACCCACAAGCTACAGTTTGTTCTTCACAAGCTGGAGCCTGTTCATCACTCAGTTACTGAATCTTAAAAATTAGAAATATCAATACTCTTTTTCTTTTTCTTGTGCTAATGTTGAAATTCACATAATTCACCTTTGGCCTTCCCACAAAGCTTGGAATTTGTAACTTCTACCAAATGAGTCCCCTCTTTTAGTGCTTGACAATAACACATTGACATGCAAATGTAAATAAACTTTGATACTGAATAGTTCAAATATGAAAACCACTAGAGTTTGGTTTCAGTTATGTTCATGCTGTGCATAGTGTATCAGTTCATGTTTTTACATTATGTTTGTGGTTGAATGTTATTTCTGTTTTCTCAATAATTCTTGTTCTTACCAAATTCTACTACATTCTGCCAAATGCTATCAGTTTTTGAACTTCACTCACAGATGGTACGCCTGCTGTCTTTCCTCAACTCCCCTTATTCTGAGGGAAGTATGTTTAGAGTCCTTCGTATTTACCTTATCTCCAAATCTGGGGTCCTGCCAAATATTTTTCTTCTTTGACATTCTTTTTAAACTGTGACAGAAAATCTGACGACAACCTGTTATTTTGACATATTACACACACCTAACCATTTGGTGCAGATAGTTTCAACTCTACACAGAGAACATGGCAAAGGTCAATAAATCTATCAATAGAACACTTTACGTCGGCGTATAAACTCTGATCTGGACGCTATCTGAATTGATGGCAGTTCCTTGAAGAGTTATGGATAAGAGACTTTGGAGTCATCTAGCAAAGATGAACCACTTATGTGGGATTATCCTCTCACTAAGGGTTTTTTCCCCAGGATCAGATAACATTCAGAGTCTTGCCAACTTTGATCTCTTCAGTTGGTGAAATGTTACCTAATTTCAATATTGTCACTGCACAGAAAAAGTTACATGTATTTAGCTTGATCTGATAATCAAGCTGAATACCTGTTGATGTTTTGTAAATGTTACCTTAGTTCTCTAGTATCTATTTCCATCATCATCTGTTGCAAGTAGTAGCACTCAGTCGTCATATCTTTTAAAACTTACTCCCCCACTTAATGTTGTTTATACAGTTTCCTTCCACATTAATTCCAACTACAGGGTTTAAGTTTTATACTTAATTTGAAGAAGTTCTGCAAAGGGCCAGTTGGTTATTCATTTCAATGCGTTAAATGTACTGTAGCTAGGCATTTCTTTAAGAAATATTCATAATTTCTTAAGTTATCTTTTTGTTCCTCTTGACATTTGGCAGCAAATTAGAGATGTTAATGGACAGCCAGCATACATATTGGAGGAAGGCCTAAATCCTGCTTATTTTTATCTTCTCTGCAGCTTGTGACAGTGACCACTGGGGCCCCCACTGCAGCAATAGATGTCAATGTAAGAATGGAGCACTATGTAACCCTATCACTGGATCCTGTATCTGCACTCCTGGATACAGAGGCTGGCGATGTGAGGTCCAATGTGAAACTGGCTCTTATGGAAATGGGTGTCAATGGACATGTCAGTGCCAGAATGGGGCCATCTGTCATCATGTGACTGGAGAATGCAATTGTTCACCAGGATACACAGGAACTTTGTAAGTAAGATGAAATGGAAAAAATGCCAGAAACATATATATTTTTTGCTTTTATCCACAGTACACAGAACAAAAATAAACCTGAGTGAAGTTGGCCCTCCCACCTTCTTCAAATCAGACAAAATTGGTGTCAAACGTTTGTGCTACGTTTGTGCAAAACGTTTGACACCAATTTTGTCTGATTTCATAAAAGGGGGAGAGGGGCTGGATGACCTTTTGACCTTTAACCTTTAATTAATATCTTCAAAGCCAAAGCAGTACAAACAACAATTTTTGCTTCACAAACCAGCACAAACGTAGTCGAGTTAATTGACACCCATTTCGTCTGATTTGATGAAGGTGGGGGGGCTGGTTGACGTTTGATGACCTCTAGAAACATTTCTTTATATTTTTAAAATGATAGCGGCACAAGCGAAAATTTTTGCTGCACAAACGTTTGACACCAATTTGTGAAGTATTTTGTTCTACGATCAAAGGACATGCTATGTGCCAAAACTTTTGTATAGGTGAACAAACAGAGCTCAAACACTGTAGATCATCAGATTCTCTTATATAGATTAAAACATTGTGTTGGCCTGAGAGGTCCAGTATTTGAATGGTTTAAATCATATGTAGAAAACAGAACTTTCTCAGTTCATCTTTACCAATGCTGTTCTGGGGCCAAACCTTTAAAGTACGGTGTTCCCCAAAGCTCAATTTTAGGTCCCATTTTGTTTATATTTATTGCCTCTTGGTCAGATTTTCCATAAATTTAACATTTCTTTTCATTGCTTTGCGGATGACATCCAGATTTATATGCCCCGTAAACTGCAAAATGGTAAAAATGAATCTCTTCAGCTATTGATAGATTGTTTAGCTGAAGTTAAATCTTGGATGGAACAAAACTTTCTTCATCCCAATCAAAGTAAAACTCAAGTTATATTATTTGGTCAAAGTCTTCACACTACAAATTCAGATCTGATTCTTGGTTCTTTAGCTCGGGTTTTGTCAGACCTCTGCTAAGAATCTTGGTTTTACTTTTGATAGCTGTTTAAAGCTAGATAAACAAGTTAGCTCTGTCGTTAAATCAAATGTTTTTCACCTGCGGATTTTAGAAAAAGTTAAATCTTATTTTTGTTTTAAGGACTTTGAAAGACTTATTCATGCCTTCATTACATCTCGTTTGGATTACAGTGAACCCTTGCTATAACACGGTTCACCTTTCACGGCCTCGCTGCTTTGCGGATTTTTTTGTGCAGTTTTTTTCACAGTGCATTGTATTCTGCGTACTGATTGGCTAAATAGTCTCCACGCTTCTTCTCTACCTGTGTGCCAATAATGTTACGGTATGTAAATATACGTAATACAGCTTGGCAAATTTTGGTAAATGTTTTTGCCCAGAAGAAAAAAAGAGCGACAACAACTACCGATAACTATGTTCTTTCTGAAAAAACACACCTGCACCACAGACTTCAGAAGAAAAGGACACTAAAGAGTGGAGTGAGGCCACAGCATCAGTCAGAGGCACAGTGAAATACCTGAGTCACAATTAGTCCTAGTGTACTTTGTATTGATGATTAAAATGATTATTTTACTGTAGTTATTTGTAAGAAAGCGTTCCATTTGTTTAAAAAATGCTTGGGCCTGAAAACAGGTTTTGTTCTTTGGTTTCAATGTAGAGCATTTAATTATGCTGTATAATAATTGTAAAAAATTAAGGTAACTACTTCACGGATTTCGCCTATCACAGGTTCTTTTCGGAACGCAACCCCCGCGAAAAACGAGGGTTCACTGTATTACAATTCATTATATAGAGGCCTGGATAAATCACAGATGCAGCGACTTCAAATGATCCAGAATGCAGCAACAAGGCTTCTTACAGGAACCAGGAAGCATGACCATATAAGGCCCATACTCACCTCTTTACACTGGCTGCCCGTTTTTTATCGAATAGATTTTAAGATTCTTTTATTAACATATAAAGTTTTAAATGGGTTAGCTCCACCGTATCTTTGGGACCTTTTAAATTTTCAGTCTGTGTCCAGAACCCTACGATCAAATAATCAGCTTTTATTGACAGTTCCTCGGACCCGACTTAAGAGGAACGAAGATCAGGCTTTTTCTGTTGTTGCTCCTATTCTATTGAACAATTTACCTTTCCAAATTAGATCTGCCCAAGCCTGGATCATTTTAAATCGCTTCTCAAAACTAATTTTTATCCTTTGGCATTTATTTGAAGTAGTGTTTTGATACTCTGTTTTTATCAATTTGTGTTATTGTCGTTCTTGTTCAGCACTTTGGTGTAGTTTTACACCTGTTTTTAAAGTGCTGTATAAATAAATTTGACATTGACATTGACATAATGCTGAGTGGAAAGCTACAGAAATAGCATCCCCTGTGTACCGTATTTTCCGCACGATAAGGCGCACCGCATTCTAAGGCGCATAGAATAGACGCTACAGTAGAGGCTGGGGTTACGTTATGCATCCATTAGATGGAGCTGCGCTAAAGGGAATATCAACAAAATAGTCAGATAGGTCAGTCAAACTTTATTAATAGATTACAAACCAGCGTTCTGAAAACTCCGTTCATTCCCAAAATGAATAAACAGCTGTTTTATTATTTTCCCTGAGGTAAAGTAAGTGACGTGGTATTTTCATGACACAGTTTATCTTTACCAACAGCAAGGTATAACATATACCTTGGAACTTTTCCTCGATTCAATAAACACGTAAAAAACAGTCTGATACTGTTACAGTAAATCAAACGTTAGTGCAATCACAATATATATATATCCACTTCCGCACCATTGATTCGTTCATGTTAAATTCTCTCGCTGCTGCTCTATTCTCGTGTTCTACTGCATGACTGATCGCCTTGAGCTTATACTCTGTGTCGTAAGCGTGTTTCTTAATAGGAGCCATTTTGGGGTCTTTACACAAAACCCAGCATGCACCGCGCGCTTCTTCGTCTACGGGGGAAAATGAAGTCAGTGGCTGCTTACCGTAGTTGCCAGACGTGTTGTGGCTTAATATTGGTCATATGGACCAATATTGAGCCACAACAGGTCTGGCGCACCGGATTATAAGGCGCACTCTCGGCTTTTGAGAAAATTTAAGGTTTTTAGGTGCGCCTTATAGTGCGGAAAATACGGCATCTGTTTGCATGATATTGGTGAGTGGGAGTTGTATTGTGATATTCCTGTAAATCTGATGCATAAGTGACACCTGCAAACCATAGTGGTTGAGAGTGAGAGTGATTTCATCTTTATTGTATATTTTAATAGAATATTTTTTGTGTATACAGTGAACCCTCGCTATATCGCTGTTCACCTTTCACGGTCTCGCTGCTACACGGATTTGCATCGTGCATTGTGTTCTGCATTCTGATTGGCTAAACAGTCTCTTCGCTTCTTCTCTACCTGTGTGTCAATAACGTTGCGGTTTAATATGTATACGTACGTAAAACAGCTTGCCAAATTTAAGTTTGCAAATTCTCTTGCAAGAATCTTTTTGCCCAGAAGAAAAAAGAGCGACAACACCTACAGATAACTATGTTCTTCTCTCGAAAAAGCACACCTGCACCGCGGGCTTTAGAAGAAAAAACGCTACAGAGTCAGGATGCAGTGGCTCAGTCAGAAGAGCAGTGAAATACACGTGTCACTATTTGTCCTACTGTACTTTGTATATTTTTTTTCATAATCATTTTTCATTTTCTCCCGTTCTAATCCAATGACTCGGGTCGCGGTGGGGCGGTGCTGATCTCCACAATTTGAAGCCTTCAGTTCGTATTGATAATTAAAATTATTATTTTACAGTTCAGTAGTTATTTGTAAAAAAAACAAAAACAAACATTTATTTGTTAAACAAATACTTGGGCCTGTAAAAAGGTTTTGTTCTTTGGTTTCAATGTATTATGGAGTATTTCATTGTATAATAATTGTAAAAAAAGTAAAGGTTACTACTTCACGGATTTCGCCTATCACGGGTTCTTTTTGGAATGTAACCCCCCTGAAAAACAAGGGTTCACTGTATTATGTATTTCAAATATTTGATGTAATTAGTGGGAGAAGGAGATGTTCTCCCACCTCTCTCTCCCACTAGACAGGTGAGACAGGGGGTAAAGCACAACCCACCTATTGGGACCGTAGTCCTTGACGCAGCTGTTACAGGTTCGAGTCCGGGCCAGATGACTTCCCCTTTTCTTATTAAACACTGTCTTGTCTGGCCACTCTCAAATAAAGGCCAATAGAGCCAGTAAACCCTTTATAAAGAAGAAGTGAGAAAAATGAATGACAAGGACTCATTCAAGAAATTTTTTATCTGAATCCCTGGTTGCATATTTTAAATTCGAATCGGTCTGTTAAATTGGTAAATGACCATGTATTACCATGGCTTCAGATTTGGATTTGTTGATTTGGTAACCTGAAAATTTACCATATTTCTCTATAGTCCCTATAGCGAGGGAACAGATATCACCAGATCACTTATATAAGTCAAAATATCATCAGCAAAAAGTGAAATCTTGTGTTCCATAGTATTTTTGTCTCTAATGTCTTTAATATCCTTGTTCATTCTAATCGCTACTGCCAGAGATTTGATGCTTATGTTTCTTCTTTGCCATGGCAGCGCACTGAGATGCAGGGGGTCGGCACTTTTCCTGTATTTTGGTGGTATTAAATTGGATCGTTTCACTTTATGTTGGGCAAACCACCTCTTGCCTAAACATGAACCACCGCTACAGTAAACATGTTCTTCTGAAGATCAGTTTTTCCTGTGAACGGAGTGTTACAGCTGATTTTTTACACTCTTATAACATCCCAGAGAACATTGCAAGGACTCCTGGTTCTCCGCGGAGATTCCAGATTTAAAGCGGCAAGCTAATAGGCTGCACAACACGGCATTTTGATGGAAACTGCAGACTCTGGTAAGAGCAGAGGGGGCGGAGTCTGTGCATATCAACAACACCTGGTGTACAGACACTGTGACTGTGGACAGCCAGTGCTCCCCTGACTTGGAGTATATAACTCTGAAATGCAGACCCTTCTACCTACCTAGTGAGTTCACTAGAATAATGATCACGGTTGTTTACATGCCACCCTCTGCTAATAAAAATTCGGCTTTGAGAATGCTCAGAGCAGCTCTGTTGTTAATAATCAACATAGCCGATATCCAGATGCAATTTTCATTATTACCAAATATTTTAATCATGCAGTGCTCCCCAAACTTCATCAACGTCAGTTTCCATCTGGTAGGACTCAATACGTTGGATAAGATCTACGCTAACATCAAACTGGGTTATAGAGCCAAACAGTTAACACAACTGACGCAGTCTGACCACATGTCACTGTTTTGATTCCTGCATATATCAAAAACATTTTCGTTTCAAAATTAGAGGGGGATAGTCATGGTCCAAACTCGCTTGCTGCTCCAGGTAAAACCTTTTTTATGCCATGCCTTGCGAAGGAGGAATTCTTTGGTTTTAAAACGGAGGAATTTCACAATAATAGATCGCGGTGGGGCTTCGCTTGGGAGTGGAGGGCCTAGAGAGCGGTCCGCTCGTTCAATGTGTATGTTGAGCTCATCTTGGGACAGCGATAAGCCATCACGGAGTAACTTCTCCACAAAGTCACCCATTCATGCCGAGTCACGTTCTGAGGCCTCGTATAAGTCATAAATGCGTGTGCTCTCTTTTCGTGTATTGCTCTCTAGGTCCATTAGTTTATCCTCCAGCTTTATCTGTAGCTTTATTGTTTCAGTGTCTATGTCCTCCGTGGTTAAAATCCTCTCCTCCGCTTTTTCAATCTGACCCTCCGCCTCGTCTAGTCTGGCTCATCTTTTGAATTTCTTCTTTGATTTCTCCCCAATGCGCATTATTTTCCTGCCGGAAGCCTCTTAATTCCTGCAACACTGTCTATCATTCAGCCATATTACCACTGTTGGTTGCTCAGCTTAAGTCAAAAGGTGCAGCCGTACTTCTTCAAAGCAGAGGTCCAGATGAATAGCGGTTAACATTAGCCGAAATGCTAGCAATATTTTCTCGGCTTTAAACGTCCACTTAGTTATCTTTGGGTTAACTAAAACAACAAAGATAATGGCTAACAATAAAGTTAACAGCAAAGACTCTGCTAAGTCACGACTACTGTATGGACACCGATGCCAAAGGGACTAAAAATGCTAAAATGATTGTAAAAAGAAAAACGAAAAGATGGAAAATGAGATTGCACAACCACAAACGCCGAGCTGACAAAGAAGGTCCAAGATTTTGAAAGAAAAGCGGCAGAATCAGAGAAGATGTAATATATAAAATAGAAGATGCAATCTGCGCATTAATGGATTAAAAGAGTAAAAAGAGGAAGACACAAGAGAGAAAGTCGCGTATCTCATTAAGCAGATTATGCCACATTGGAAAGAGAAGATGGACATCATTCTTGACACTGTACACCGTCTTGGCCCGAACAACACCAACCTCCCACGACAGATTATTGTACAGTTTAAAAGTCGGATCTTCAGGGATGAACTCTGGCGATCCACTAAACATCCGTTTCTCTGAGGACCTCACCAAAGAAGACCGACTGGCTTTGCAGCCCGAAGTAAAGTGTTACGTCCACCAGGCTCGTTTGGTGGGGTAACATTAAAGGAGACCCCACAAGGATTTTCTGATTAAATGAAAATTGAATTTATTAAATTATACTAAAGAAATAAAACCTGAAAAGGGAATTACCTGAAATGAGAAACCAAAATAAATTAATGCAAAACCCATAACCAACCAGAAATAAGCAAATGCAAAACAAACAAAACTCAACCATAAGATACAAACCAAACCAAATGGGGTTCTGAGGAGGGAGAGGGGAAAAACCTATTGTCTGTTGCAGCATGGCAGCTTTTAAAGGAGCAGAGCACCAATCAGGAAAAAACATAACACCTGCAGAAGGCCTGTCTCCAGAACCCTACAAGGAAAAAGGGCAGAGACCCACAGTAGTCGTAACAAAAGCAAGCATTTCATTCTCAGGTAAAACCCATTCAAATACTGTTCAGCCTTTTATTATATTTCATTACATTCATTTTTTATGTTTAACTTGAAAAGTGAACTTCCTCTAATTTGTGTTAATGCAAGGGGCCTAAGAGATTTGACTAAAAGGAAAATTTTATTTTTATTTTGTAAAGGGAACAATGCAAATATAATATTCTTACAGAAAACTCATTCAAAACATGAAGATTTGGTCTAAACAATGGGGAGATGAAGCTTATTTTTGTCATGGTTCTTCAAGATCAGCAGGGGTCGCTATTCTTCTAAAAAACTTCCAGGGTCAAATAAGTTCAAGTAAAATGGATAAAAATGGTCACTGGTTATTCCTCACTGTCTGTTCGGATAACTTAATACTTATTTTGTTAAATATATATGGTTATAATAATCTAAACGAGAACAAATTATTGCTAGAAGAAATAACCCTAAATTTAGATCACCTAAAATCATTTTACTCAACAAACAATGTTGTAATTGGTGGGGATGTTCAAGATGAATTTTATGATAAATGGCCTTCTAAACATAACTCATGTTACCCAAACAAAATATTTAACAATTTTTGCAATGAACAAAACCTAGTTGACGTGTGGCATCATCTTAATCCCAATTGTATAAAATTTTCATGGTTTGGTTCAAATAGCAAAGCAAGACTTGATCACTGGCTTATGACAAATGAATTATTGACCAATGAAATCAACTCAGATATTTCTGCTGCACCGTTGACTGACCATAGCCTTATTTCCTTATAAATGAAACCTCAAAACTGGAAATCAGGCGCAAGTAAATATTGGAAATTAAACTACAGTCTTCATAAAAATGACACCTACTGCCAAAAAATAAAAGAATTAATCTAAAATATAAAGAACTCTGAAGATTTAAATAACCCTGTTCAAAAATGGGAATTCCTAAAGTACAAGATCAGACAATTTCCTATCTCATTCAGTAAACAAATTAAAAAAGAACTCCAAAGAAAAGATACTAGATATTGTACAATAACTAAATATATATTGCAATAAACTCAAACCCTCAATTGAAGACAAACAAAAAATACCAATCCTCCAACCTAAAGGGGCTTTTATTAGATCAAGAGCGAGCTGGATCGGGAAAGGAGAAAAAAACACGGCCTACTTTTGTATTCTGGAAAGAAAAGACAACAAAATTCTATCAAATCTTTAATAATAAATAATGTAGAAACCAAAAATGAAAAAATTAATATCAACAGAGGTTTTTAAATTCTATAACAACTTGTATACCTCCAAATTCTCAGAACAAAAATCTTGCACCTTTTTTAAACAAATTGAAACATTTATCCCTAAAATAGAGGATAATTACAAAAAAACTTATGACAACAATATTACAATAGATGAACTTGATAAGGCTATTAATCTCTTATCATTAAACAGAGCACCGGGTCCAAATGGACTGACTGGAAACTTTTATAAACACTTTTGGTGAGACATAAAAATATTACTGCATCAAGTTTTTACAGAAATTTTTAAAAATTATTCTATGCCTACTACAATGAAACAAGGAATTATTATATGTATCCCCAAACCAGACAAGGACCCAAGATTTATTGAGAATAAAAGACCTATTACACTCAGAAATTCAGATTATAAATTACTAACATATATATTTACCATGTGTCTCCAATCTCAAACATTATTGCAGAATCGCAGTCTGGCTTCTTAAAAGGGAGGTCAATCCACAACAATATTAGACTGGTAAAGGACCTGATTGAATAAACTGACATGATCAAAGATGATGGCTTTATTCTTTTCCTTGACTTTTATAAAGCTTTTGACTCGGTGGAACACCAAGTCTTATTCTCAGTTCTTGAACATTTAAGTTTTGGATCAAACTTTATTAACTTAATTAGAGGTCTATATCAACACATTAATAGTTGCGTAATACTATCTAAGGGCACCACGGCTAGATTTAACATTGATGTTGGAATTCCCCATATCTCTTTAATTTAGTTGTAGAAATGTTAGCAATCTATCTTAAAAACTGTGCAGACATTGAGAAATTTGACGTTTTCGGTACAGAATTAGTCATTAGCCAGTTAGCAGATGACACCACCATTTTCTTAAAAAATCACAAGCAACTTCCAATTGTAATTGATAAAATTTATCTTTTTTCAGAGGCTTCAGGACTAATGCTAAATTTTAAAAAAACGTGAGCTTATAGCCATTCATGACACTTCCCTAAAAGAAATATCTAGCATTCCAATAAAACTGAAATTAAATACTTGGGAACTGTTATAACCGAAAACCAAGAATCAAAACTTAACTATTGAAAACAAGATTAAATAAAGAATGTAAATCCAAACTTAACTCATGGCTCCAAGAGACCTTTCTATTTTAGGACGAATTTACTTATCAAAAATGGAAAGTTTGTCGAGATTAATTTATTCAACCTGTAGCACTGCTATCCCAAATAGTTTAACTAAGACTATTAACCAAATGAACATGAACTTTATTTGGAGAAACAGCTCACACTACCTACGGAAAAGTCATATGGTCAAAGAAAGCAAAGATGGCGGTCTGAAAGTAATTGACTTTGAATGTCTTAACGGAACCCTTAAAATTAATTGGTTGAAATCCTGGATTAAAAATTCTCAGTTATTTGGTTTTGTGTCCCTAATTATATATTTAACAAAATAGGTGGTCTAAAACTTGTACTTCTAGCTGATTTCAATATATATAAATTGCCCATTTAACTATCAGAGTGTCATGAATTGGTGCGGTGGATGTGGTGAGGCAAACGCAGCAGACCCAGGTAACGTGAGAAATTAAGGTTTTAATGAGAAATAAGTCCAAAATAGTCCACAAACAACCAGGCAGCACGACTGAGCAGACGCCAGGGCTCAACGCCGGTAGCAACTGGTAACTTGACTGGACAACACGAAGGACTGAACGCACAATCGACACACTGACTTGACATTGACAAGGACCCGACGAGGAACAAGGAACACAGGTGGAGTTAAATACACGGGAGGGTAATCACAGAACGAGACACACCTGGGAACAATCAAGGGGAGGACAGGACAACGAAGAGACTCAAGGACAAGGAAAACTCTAAATAAACACAGAAAAACACAGATCCTGACAATACCCCCCCTCAAGGGCGGCTACCAGACGCCCAAAAAAAAAAAAAAAAACACAACAAGGGTGGGCGGAGGGGCGCTGGATGGGGGGCCAGAGTCAAAAACAACAAAAAACGACCCAACGGAGTGGGCGGAGGCACAGGAAGGGCCAAGAGTCCAAAACAAACAAAAAACTACCCACAGGGTGGGCGGAGGCAAAGGAGGCGGGAACCACGGAGGTGGTCCGGCGGTCGTCCGCGGCGCTGGAGGCGGGAACCACAGAGGCGGTCCGGCGGCCGTCCGTGGCGCTGGAGGTGGCGACTAGGAGTCCCGGGGGCCGCCCACAGTTGGCGACGATGAGCACCCAGAGGCAGGGTCTCAGGTGGAGCGCCGAGAGTCGGGGACTCGGGAGGGACGCACAGAGTCGTGGTCTCGGGAGGAACGCACAGGGTCTCGGTCTCGGGTGCGCCGGCAGGAACGCCAGCTGCATCGGACTCGGGTGCGCCGGCAGGAACGCCGGCTGCATCGGGCTCGAGTGCGCCGGCTGGAAGTGCTGGTCCCGGAGATGCTGGAGCTGGGCTGGCGGAGAGACTGTGCAGCTGGGGAGGCAGAGGGTTACCCGTCAGCACGGCGATTGCCGTCAGGCGCTCCCCCTCTGCCTCCTGCTGCAACTCCGCCAGACCCAGGTGCAGAAGTCGTGGGATCCAGGAGTCCAGCATAATCACCAAACGTGTGGAAATGTTCAGGCGGTGACGGGCGGAGTATGGCCTTGCCACCTCCTCGACATAGTCCTTTATTGTTCTTCTCAATATCCCTGGGTCCATGATGAGAGAGAGAAAAAAAAAGGTGCGTACTTTCTGGTCGGGTCCTTCTGTCATGAATTGGTGCGGTGGATGTGGTGAGGAAAAACGCAGCAGACCCAGGTAACGTGAGAAATTAAGGTTTTAATGAGAAATAAGTCAAAAATAGTCGACAAACAACCAGGCAGCACGACTGAGCAGACGCCAGGGCTCAACGCCGGTAGCAACTGGTAACTTGACTGGACAACACTAACATATGAATCCCCTTGTTGCTATTTTAGTTGTTGTTTCATTATTATTAATTGTTTTTTTCCTTATCAATATTACTTTGTATTTCTATTTCGGAATCTGCCTCTACTATGCCCTCTACAGAGTTGCACTGTTGTAATTGCCTTACTTGTTTGTGCTGACCTTGTTTAAATATAGTTTAACAGACACACACAAAAAGAAAAGCAGCAATGACAGTGAAGAGCAGCTAATTATTTTTGCTACATTACACTTGAGTGACACAACATGCTTTTTTACAATGTTTTTAAGCAAGAATGTAGCTCTGTAAGTCTCAAATGTCTGCTTGGTTAACCAATACATCACCTAATTACAATATTGCTCCTGCTGCATTAACAGCCAGCTCCCCTCGTCAGCTGTGCTTCACACTGTCACAGTTGCTAGGCAATATGAGTTACACTAAGGTGAAGGCTAGACAGCTAACTGAAGAATAGACCTGTCTGAATTCACAGATTGTCATTTATTTGTGGCCTTTGAAGGACCTGTCCTAGTAGATCAGGTTCTTCGAAGGATGCAGACCCTGAATTCAGGCACGACTTCTGTCTGCTCCTCTGTGTCTCACTCACACATGACAGTTTTCAGAGAGGATTAATAGTAAAATAGAACACTGAGAAGGGCAGAAATGTAGAGAACTACAGAGATGGCAGAACTGTAGTAGCCCTCCAGACTACAGGGGAGGACTGAAGATGGGGTCAAACTTGAAAAACTTGACAAAATGAGAAAATAACTTTTTAGAGGTAGGGGGCTTTTTATAAGCTCATAGAAGCTATTCAGCTCAAGTAGGGTTTCAATGTGGGGTAAGTGCTATCTGACAAAATTATGAACTTGCAAGTATCTGAAAAAGTGACTAGAAGGGACACTAAACTGTGTTTGAGGTTGCATGAAGGAGTCAAAGTGATTAGTAATGTATAGATCCTTAGTAACCCTTGTTTAACCAGTTCTCAAAGACAACATCCATTGTGCCTTCTTTAAATGCTGTGTTCTCAAAAATGAAGCATAGCTGGAGACACTAGGAAGAATCAGAACAGTCTTTTATCTGCTTGAGAATGCTGAATAATTTTTTTTAGCACATAATTATCCTTTTAGCAGAAGGAAAGGTTAAAAGAGATTGGAAAACAACCTCCTAGTGCAGCTGCTAGAGAGGAAGTGTAAATGCCCTGAAGAAGGGGAGTATTTTAATAAGAGCTGGTGCTTCTGCTCCAACGGTTATTATTAACTCGATTTAGCTTACAAACATTCAGAGATATCAACGTTGAAACAGCAGTATGTTAGCAACAGCGCTAACAACGGAGCTAACAACAGAATTTAACATTAGGAGTGCCAAAAAAACTCACAGCTTTTTGAAAGTTAATAAACTCATTTACAATATACAGGCCTGTATATATATATATATATATATATATATATATATATATATATACTCATACCTGAAGAAGGGGAGTATTTTAATAAAAGAGCTGGACACGGTGCTTCTGCTCCAACAGTTATTATTAACTAAGGAGAAAGTTCCGGTGCTCTTCACTATAGCTAGCGCAAGCGCTAGACTCCCCCTGCTGGTTGAATTTGACCACTGCTTCAGCCAAATCAGACTAGCCAGCCTCTGAAATAACCAAATTTCAATCCAGCTTCAGCCAAATCAGACTCACCAGCCTCTGAAATAACCAAATTTCAACCATCACAGAAGCAGTAAGTTCTGAGGAGACAAGGTTTTCATTCAGCAGCCAATTTGGCAATAGAGAGTTCACTTCTTCATCTCCTGGGTGGACATGACTGCAAATTACCCTAGGTCTGGCATTGCAAGTCCAATTAGAGCTGCAAGCAGCCTTGTAAGGCCCTCAATGCTCAGGGCTGCTTAGTATCACCACCTTATCGCCATCGTGCCTTTCCCTCACCCATCCACGAGGGGGGGAGAATTTTGCAAATCTTCCAGATAGCCTTATGTCCAATTCAGTAAGAGTCCAGCAGCATGTCTTAAAAGCTTGGCTGAAACCTGGCCTTCTAGGAGGGAGTTATTTTCGCTTTCTGTTTGGTGGCAACGGATTGGCGAGGACTTCCTGTCGGGTTTGATACATCTCATGTGTGGTTATCGACAGTTTTGAATGAAGTTTCAATCATGTCATACCAGATGAGGCAGTACTAATGATCCAATAATCTTCAATAGTTTCTCTGAGTGGACACGCTGCCTGAGAGAATGGTTGAAGGATCTTTGACCTGTTTGTCTAAAGCGGCTATTGTGGCTGACGAGTTTATGTTGACGTGTGCGAAGTTTGTTTCATAGGTTTTCTAAAGGAATATCTGATTCGGGTCACAGAGCAATTAGCACATTAAACCCTCACTTCCACTGACTTATTTAATTCTTTACGAGTTAGCAGGTGTAACTGGCTGCAAGTAGGTAGTTTCTTCTCTACGTTTCTGTGAAGCATTGTATCCTTGCACCTTCAGTCAACCGGGTGCGGACAAAACAACCAGGAGACATTTCTCCTGTTTCAGACTGCTCAGTGGCCCTGAACTTTGTGCAAAGATTTGAGTTACTTATTTATTTTTTGGGAAGACGTCAGTGTTTCAGAAAGTTTTGCGCTGTGGCTGATCGGTTTGTTCTTTCCATGTGGAGAGGAGAGAGGCGCAGATATCAACTAATTCTTTTTTTTTAAAGGTTTTGTTGGCTCTAGTGGCCTTTATTTGAAAGTAGTTCGACAGAAAAGAGGGGGAAGACATGCGGCAAATGTTGCCAGGCCAGGAATCGAAGCCGGGAATCAAACCCGTGACCACCGGCACCAAGACCTCAATATATGGGTTGTGCTTTGCCCCTGTGCCACCACAGCACCCCAGATGTCAGCTAATTCTGTCAAATTCAGTTTAATGCAGAGTGTAAACCACATGCAGTTATCTGTTATCACATGCAGTGACAACTTCAATATCACTGCACGTGTGGTGGGATGATGTATTTATGCCATGAAATAAGCATGTCACGATAAAATTTATTTTCCTGTGCAAGTTTTTTTTTTTTTTTTTACCTGTATTATTGCGAATGATATATGAAGCCCAGCCCTTCTTGGAACGTGCTGAGTTTCCCTCCTTCAGATCTCCTGAAGTGTAAAGGTGAGCGGCCTTTGCATAGCAGAGATGAGATTAGTTTTTTTCAATAAGACTGAAAGAACCAGATTCCTTCACAAGGTTGGGGACCTATACTCAGAACTTTTGTACTGAATTTCTAAATGTATTTTTATTGACACTTTTCATACCATCACACTGCTTTGCCAAATCTATGACCATGCATATTTCTGTCTTACTGATAACAGGTGCCAGGATGAGTGTCCAGTTGGTACTTTTGGTGCTGGCTGTGCAAAGACCTGTCACTGTATAAACAACAGTAAGTGCGTTCATATCAACGGAACGTGCCTGTGTGATGCGGGCTACACAGGAGAAAAATGTGATATCCGCTTGTGCCCTGAAGACCGTTATGGTTTAAGATGCAAAAAGAATTGTCCATGTCATCCCCCAAGAACTCTAAGGTATGCTGCAATTGATTTAACTGACTTTAACAAACTTTATTGTGCAAGAAGAAACACATTTAAATGATTGGTTTTCTATTTTCCTGAATACTCACTAGTACTTTATATGTGCATGAATCAATGTAGAGTTTTAATATTTAGGGGGAAAAGCAAGTTTCCAGGTCTAGTACTTAACTAGTGTGGCTGTAATATGTAAGGGAGTCACACAAGCACAGGTGGCTGTTAGTTGATGGGTCAGGATTTCTTCTGAACTTACAAATGTTCTGCAAGTGTTACTTAAGATAAAGCTTGATCTATTATACTGGGAAGCAAACCCCCCCCCCCAAAAACTTCCTGTAAATGCATGTGTTCCAACTTTGAAGACAATCTTCCAAAGAAGTACCAGGAGATTAGTTTTTTAAGTTCAGTCTGCTTAATTCGAAAAATTAAGTAGACTGGCTTTTTTAATTCTTATGACAGCAGTCTAATATTGACTATCACTGTTTTAATTTTGTTTGCCACAATTTCTCCTTTATGTAGCTTAAAGTTCTACTCCAACACACACACTTGGATTTACCACACAAGTTAATTCCAAGAAAAATTACATTTCTGTAAGCTTAAAATTTTTTGCTTTTTAATAAACTGGACAATGGACCTTACCACAGGGGCCCCTTTTCATTGGCTGATGCCCATTCTAAGTGGTCACGTGCGTGGCCGTCTCACAAACACACTTAGCTTCCCGTTAGTTAAGTACAGCATAATGGCAGAACTGATACAACTTCTACACCTTGAAGCCTGTCTGCTACACAGTCTTACATTAGCTAAACAGATCAATATGCAATGTGTACTGTATCTGACATACACTAAAGATTTTATTTTAGCAGAAAAGGCTTTGGACTAAACTGTTACTCGTGTTAGCCACTCTAGCA
The DNA here is from genome assembly GCF_001444195.1 of Xiphophorus couchianus. Lineage (NCBI taxonomy): Eukaryota > Metazoa > Chordata > Actinopteri > Cyprinodontiformes > Poeciliidae > Xiphophorus > Xiphophorus couchianus. The sequence continues at coordinate 365,648 of NC_040235.1, forward strand.
CCAAGTACAGCTAGTCAATCAACCATCGCTGTGTTCAGGGAAGCGCTGATTAATAATCGAGAAATAAGGGCATGCTGTGGTGGCGCAGGGGGTTAGCACGCCCCACGTTTGGAGGCCTTAGTCCTCGACGTGGACGTCGCGGGTTCGACTCCCGGTCCCGACAACCTTTGCCGCATGTCTTCCTCACCCTCCTTCCTGTCTGCCTACTGTGGAAAAAAATACGAGCCACTAGCGCTGCAGAAAAAAATAAATGAATAAAAAAAAATAAAAAATCGAGAAATAAATATCGAGCCTAGAAACTTGATATCGTAACGGACTGAATGTTATGTTTTTAACGTAATCTTTGCTCGTCTTGCAAGGAATTGCCATGGTAACAAACTACAAAGAGAGAGTAAAAAGGTACGAGTGGTTTTGAGTTGATGACCTGTTCGGGTTATTTTATCTTTGTTTCCTTTTGCTGTGGCGCATTACAGCCGCTGTAGTTTCTAAACGTTGGACTAATTACCTCGTTCCTTTGTGAGTTTACGTCATTCACAACAAACATCAAATAGAACAAATATATTTCATAAAATATAAAACTGCACAGTGGCGCAGTTGGTAGCACTGTTGCCTTGCAGCAAGAAGGTCCTGGGTTCGATTCCCGGCCGGGGTCTTTCTGCATGGAGTTTGCATGTTCTCCCTGTGCATGCGTGGGTTCTCTCCGGGTACTCCGGCTTCCTCCCACGGTCCAAAAACGTGACTGTCAGGTCAATTGGTTTCTCTAAATTCTCCCTAGGTGTGAGTGTGTGTGTGCATGGTTGTTTGTCCTGTATGTCTCTGTGTTGCCCTGCGACAGACTGGCGACCTGTCCGGGGTGTACCCCGCCTCTCGCCCGGAACGTAGCTGGAGATAGGCACCAGCAACCCTCCCGACCCCATTAGGGACAAGGGTGAACAGAAAATGGATGGATGGAAATGGATATTTCATAAAATTTTAACAAACAAATGGCTTCTACCATGGTAATTATGTGAAATTAAATTAATTATATCCCAACTTCATAAGATTTGCCTTTACCTTTACAGAGCTCTTTGGTTCCTCCTATCAGTCTGTAGCTTCTCATATTGAGGTCATCAAACCAAATTTCAGATCTACCATAACTGACTGACACCTGCTGGCCTCAGGTTTGCAACCAGCTTGTGACTGAGAAACCAGTAACCTCCTCCCAGATGATGACATGAACTTGTTAGTTCCTCTGTCCATTGTAGTAGCGATATATTGTGAAAATCAGGTAGAAATGATGCACTAATCGAGTCATGTTTACATAGAAACAACACGCCGCAGGCTTTGTTTGTGAGACTTGCGGTCATGTGGGTTGGTTGTGGGCGGAGCTTGGTAAGGTCCATAGTGATTTGATTTCAAACCTTAATGTATTTCATTAAATGAAGATTGTAGCAGTTTCAACAAAGTGAAATTATCTTAGATTTTATTTCTTAGTATCACAGTTGGTCCAAGAATCAAAAGGAAAAGAGGAATGTCTTGATAAAATTGTTACTGGCATGGCTAGTAACAACATATTGTCGAGAACAAGATTCAAGCTGTGTGGTTTGCTGAAAACCACAGTGAACAAGAAAAGTAATGCACAGTTATACACAAAATATTTAAATGGTGGAGTAAGAAATATATATGGGCTTGTTACAGCTTGTTGTACATAAAGGTATGCTGTAGTTTTTAAAAAAATGCTGTTTTAAAATGGCAAAACCCTTCTATCTTCCCCTTCTCTACTTGTATTTGCACACTGCAGGTCAGCTGTCTTAAAGTCCTTAAGTTGTCTATCACTTAAAAGAAAGAAGAAAAAATGATTTTTTTTTAGGAATATGTAATAGAAAGCAAAGACAGGAATGGCGTAGAAAAGTCTTAAATTGACTGGCCAGTTATATGCTGGATGTTGTTGAGACGCTTATCAAGGACACGCACACACAGTTTGTTACACACATGGAATTCTTCACTTTTACACAAAGGCCTTTGTAGAAATAGAAACTTAAGCTGACGTAACACATCGGGTGATCAATGGGCATGACTTAGCTGACGTACGACATCAGGCAACCACTGGGCGTGTTTTTAGATATAAGCCATGATTCTTCCGTTTTTGATCAGATGCTGTATAATTTCGGTTATATTCACTTCACAACAAATTAGCCTGTGAGGGTGTGATGGACCGAGTTAAAAACAGGAGGAGTCACAGGACATATTAGAAAAATAGGGTTTTTTATTTTAACCCAAAGATTATAACTAACAAAAAATAAACTGAGCTCATAAAAGAGGTCAAAGAAACAAAACTGAACTCAGGCAAAAAATGTAAACAAACTGGCTGCACAAACAAACATAACTGACCTAACAAAGAAATGACACACAGGGGTTTATATACTGGCTGATCAGACCAATTAAGACACAATAGGGGTAACTAAACAGAATACAATTACAAATAACACAAAACAAATAACAGTACAGCTAAGTTTGGCTCAACTTAAGACCCAAAACTGAAAATCAAAAATATTAAACTTTAAATACTAATATTTACTTAAATACAAAACTTATCTAAAGAAAGAAACTACAAATTCCCCCTGCCAGCAGGAACTAGTTGTGCAGTCCAATCAGCATTTAAGCCTGCTGAGCCCTGGCCCCCATCCTTTGTCTGGTAACTCCAAGGCAGGTAAGTACCGGTGGGAAAACAAACAGAATTAATCTTAAGCAAACAAAATTAATTTTAAGTTGATATAAATACATATGTTAACTAAATGTGCGCGCTAACAAATAGAACAAATGCATTCAAATCAACTAATAAATGTTTTTATTGAAACTAAAGTGTTGTTGTGTTTGTATGAAAAATAAACTGTGCATAAAAAGAGTTACCGACATCAGAGTGTGGCCATGGATTTGGCCATCACAGAGGGTAAACTCTTTTCTAGGGCTAAAAAAGAATAAAAAAAGTAAACTCTGATTATTCTGTGTGGCTGATTTCCTGTTTATGTGCTCACACGTTTTTGGTTCGTCGACTTTAAATCACAACAATTGGTAGCAGAGGATGGTTCCGTGTTGAGACGCGAGCAGAGATTGGACGGGCCGTTTAAGGCAACAGCCTGCTGGGACAGTACAAGGGCGTTGGGCCCCAATAACCAGGTAAGGAAACTTTTTCCTTAAACATACACCCTTGTACTGTTTCTTTGGGCTGTCTAAATTCCATATATCAGACAACTCATATTGAGTTGTCTGATTTGTTAGTCGTGTTCGTACTGCTTTCCGTTGGTTGGTCAAAGTCTTTTATTATTCATAGGAGCAGTATAAAAACAAACAAAAATAACAAAAAAAGTGTTTTGGTCGATTGGCACGCAGTGAGAATTGGCTGTCTCCCCCTTGCGTCGGACGCGGCGAAGGTACAGGCTGGGTTTTGTCAGTTGTGTCCCCGAGGAGTACTGCCCTCGACAAATAACGCGCTAGCCAATCTGGGTCAGCTCAAGAAACGCTAAAAGCGGTGAGAGCTGGCCATCATAAGACAACGTAGATATTAGGTAAAGGTTGATCGCGATCTGAACCTCAGATGAAGTATAAGTATAAAGTATAAGTAAAAAAGCGTTGCCTTCGAGGACTAAAATGGGAGCTTTGAAGAGCGTGGATCCATTTCCGTGTTTTATGTAAAGCTGTGTCTTTGTCAGCTGTGTGTGTCCAACTCTGCCGCCAAGCAGACGTTTTTGTCCATACGTCGCTTTTCTGTGTGTAACAAACTGAGTGTGCATGTCCTTGATAAGCATCTCAACAATGTCCAAAGACGTTTTATTTAATTTAAACAACTAATATCTTTTGAAAAGAGAAAAGTTAGAATATTCTGCCCACTAAGCAATTAAAAATTACAATTTATTTAACAAACATTCTAGATTAGTCAAAGTCTATGTATTAAATAAAAAACAAGCAGAGAATCCCCATCAACAAGATATACAGATTACTTTAAAACTTACCCTGGTCAATATTTTTCCCCAGATTTAAAAGTGTCAGTAAATAGAAGACTTATGTAAGGCCTCTCTTCCATTTTTTGAACATTGCTGGTACTGAATTCTAAATTTGCTAAGAATTTTAAAGTCCACCCCGAGTTAGTAAGAAACATGAAGCATTATCAAACCACTCACATATGCAGTTAATACTTTCAGGGTAGCAGGGAGGATGGTACCTACCTCATCATTCATTGGCAAGGAGGGATACGTTGATAATTATTAATTATGTAATTGACATAGACTGCCTGTCAACTATGTCAATTTGTAAAGCTTACAAATTTTGGTTTTGTCAGTTTAGAAAACAAACTTTTCTGGAAATTAGGTTTTATATTAAAAGAAGTGGGAGAACTTTGAAGTGATAACACCCTGTGTTAAGTGATGAAATTACACTGTATAAAATTTGTTTTTCTATATTTTAAGAACTTAGTGTGTAGGCCATTGACTTCTATTCAGGAAAGACATGTTACTAAGATTAAAAGATTACTTTAAACTTGTTAGGAGTATAGAAAATATGGGACTTAACTGTACCATTAACCATTTTTTCTGTGATAAAACTGTGCAAAGCAGTTCAATGTAGTACTCTGACATAGTAAAGTAAATTTTTGTGATTATGTCATGTTTTCTTTTTCACTAGATGTCACCCAGTGTCAGGGGAGTGCACATGTCAGGCTGGTTGGTCAGGACTCTTTTGCAATGAGACGTGCACACCAGGATTTTATGGCAAATCTTGCAGTGACTTGTGCCAGTGCCAGAATGGAGCTGACTGCCACAGTGTGACTGGAGAATGTATCTGTGCTCCTGGCTTTATGGTAAATTAATTTGTTGCATGCACATGTATTAATTTAAGTGCATCCTGAATTATATGTATGTGTAGACACAGATACATACAAGCGAACTTTACAGTTAAGACATATGATACTAAGAGATTTTAAAAAATAGATTACGCAATAGTCTGTTGAAAATTTCAAATACAGTGAACCCTCACTATAACGCGGTTCACCTTTCACGGTCTCGCTGCTTCGCGGATTTTTTTGTGCAGTTCCCACAGTGCATTGTATTCTGCGACCTGATTGGCTAAACAGTCTCCACGTTTCTTCTCTACCTGTGTGCCAATAACGTTACAGTATTTAAATATGCATAACACAGCTTGGAAAAAGACACTAGAGAACGGAGTCAGGCCGCAGTGTCACAGTTAGAGGCACAGTGAAATACGCAAGTCACAGTTTGTCCTACTGTACTTCGTATTGATGATTAAAATGATCATTTTACTGTAGTTATTTGTAAGAAAGCGTTCTATTTGTTTAAAAAATGCTTGGGCCTGAAAACAGGTTTTGTTCTTTGGTTTCAGTGTAGAGTATTTAATTATGCTGTATAATAATTGTAAAAAATAAAGGTAACTACTTCATGGAGTTTGCCTATCACGGGTTCTTTTCGGAACGCAACCCCTCGAAAAACGAGGGTTCACTGTATACTCCTAAAGCATATTCATTTACAGTTCTTCTCTCGCTTTTCGGAGTGTTGATGCCTCGCCTGTCCTGAATCAGCGTCCCTAGCTTTCAGCAGAGCTCCCTCCTTAGCATTCAGCCAGGGTTTCTGGTTTGGGTTACGGGTGACTATCCTGGTGGTGGTGACATCATCAGCACACTTGGAGGTGAAGCCAAGAACAGAGGAGGTGTATTCCTCGAGGTCCACCTCTCTTTCATAAGTAGCCACCTCTCTGAAGACCTGCCAGTCTGTGTACTGAAAACAGTCCTGGTACACATAAGCTGCATCCCTGGGCCACACAGTGACTGTCTTCTTCGTTGGCTTTATCTGTCTCATCAGCAGATGATATGCTGGAACCAGTAGGATGGAGATGTGGTCGGAGGGGCCAAGATGGGGTCGAGGAAGAGCTCTGTACACATCATTAATGTTAGATTACACACAGTGCAGAGTGTTGTCTCCCCATGTAGGAAAGGTGTCGTGTCAGTAAAATCTGGGCACAGTGTCCATCAGTTTCACGTGGGTAAAGTCTACCGCAACCACGTAAAACACCTCTGAGTGTTTTCCCTGCAGTGAGCTAATGGTGTCATGTAGCTCGTTGCTGCATGCTACATGCTTCGTTGCCATTAGCACCCGGTGAGATGTAAACAATGGTGATGAACACCGCAGTAAACTCCTGAGGCAGATAGTACAGCCAGCATTTCACTGTCATAAGTTCTATCGCCTCAGAGCAGCAGATTTTAATCAGTCCACAGTTCATACACCAACCTTCATTCGCGTACATACAGAGTCTTCCCCCTGTGTTTTTCCCGACCATTGGTCGCGGCCTGCTTGGAATAACTGAAGGTCGTTGAGCTGGAAGGCTGAGTCTGGAATGTTGCTGTTAAGTCAGGTTTCCTTTAGGCAAAGAACGGCACTGTTCTTCATCTCTGCAGAAACTCTCAGCCTCAGATGTAACAAATACACTTTGTTATCCAGTGAGCGGACATTGACCAGAAACAGAGTCGGAACAGGTGGCTTCCTAGCCTCCAGCTGAACCAACGCACCTGCCCCCTTCCCCCTCTTTGGTTTTCGGGCATAATATTTTCTTGCTCCTTGCACCCTGCTGTGTCAGTCCGTTGATCTGAGGAGCCTCTGACTCCCAAGTGTGGATTTCAGCCATGGTGATATATTAACAGCCGAACTGTCTCCAATGGCCATCAGTTCGGCCGAGCTATATTTCAGCCGTAAAGTTGTCACTAAACTCTTACTCAAAGCAGCCTCATAGATGTTAAAATAGGGCATAATCTGGGGAACTCAAGAAGCCGCTGCACCTCTGTGCGCCGCCATAGCAATTGATAATCAATAGGAATATACAGTAGGTGTGATTGAATGGAAGTGACTTCTTTGTAAAGTGATTTGTGATATTTGTTGTGACAGTTTATAATTAAACTGAAATTAAATGAATTTAAAAAATAAAGTTTGTCATCATTAGAGGCTAAATCTATCCAGACATATAAAGATGCAATTTGCCAGCTTGAAGCATAATGGATGCCATCCCACAGCAGTGTGTGAGCACTCATAAAGAGCAACAGCAACCAACTGTTGTAGTTGGAGAAAGCACTGGCTGCATTGAACAGTCAAACCCTGACTAAATTATCTGTTAAAAGTAACTAAGTAAAATAGGTATTGAGAGTTTTTGCACTCAGAGCCTCTGTTTATCCATCCGATTCTCCAGGGTTCCAAGTGTGCAGTCCCATGCCCAGCTGGGGCATATGGAGTAAACTGTTCTGCAACCTGCAAATGTAAGAATGGAGTGCATTGCTCCCCTGTTGACGGATCCTGTTCCTGTACACCAGGTGAGGAGAAAGAGACAGAAGAGATGATGGTAAAGATAAAAAAGAAACAAAGGCTTATGGAACAGTGACGAGTGAATACATGCATGGTGTGTTTATTTCTGTGTTGCTCTGCGATGGATTGCCAAGCTGTTCAATGTGTACCCTGCCTTTGCCCATTGACTGATAAGTGTGTTGGATCACAGCACATTCAACACGCCATATGTTTTGGATAGCAGCTCAATCACTTAATTAGTAAATATATTGCAGGACCAATCTTTGCAAGTGAAGTTTGTAATATTTAAACATTCTCATTTTATATTCATGGGAAAGCTTATTTTTCAGGTAACTGTGACAATTTGAATGGAGAGAAAATTAGCATATTTAAAAATGGTGTCTGTTATTACACAATAGCCAGCCCCGCCCTCTTCATCACAACTCCTTTGGGCTGACTACTGACCAGTTCTCCGTCTAACAGGTCCGGAAAATCTCTGAGACTTGGGTATTACCCTAAAAGTGCTCTATGAGAGATAATCTATTTAAACTGGTGGCGAAAGCGATTCGTCTAGCTCTAACTACCTCCGATCCAGAAGTTATGACCCTTTACAGTTAAGAAACAATCAGCTGAGTAGCCCTCGCAGCTGCTTAATTCCAATAACCACTTCTGTTAACGGTAGCTCACTTTCTAAATTATAACTCGCTCTTGGAACTGGCTAGATTACGTTTAGTGACTCAGATGTAAGTCCCAGGGTCATTATTTACACTCACCAAAGGAAATTATGAAGCCACCTCTTTACTGGAACCATGTACATTAGTTTTACATTTATTAAAAGAACTGAAAAATGATTAAACGACTCAATTAATTCCAATGTCCACCAACCTCATTAGAATTTTAGAGTATGAATTTATTAAGCAAGCTTAAGCAGGGATATGTGACATACAAATCAATAATCAATTGTATATAATATGAGAGCAGTATAATAAGATCTACATGTATAACCATACCATGCTGTCTCCTTTCCCTAACTTATGTCGCATGTTCTAAGATGGATTTTTTAAGGGGAAGTTCAACTCACACCCAGTTGCTGATGGATCTTTAGCAGCAGGAACATCCAGAGACCTTGGTCGGAATCTTTGTCCTTATGTGGAAAAAATCTTCCTTAGAATAGTAGCAAAGTAGAACGGGTTAAATCTTTTAGAAACCCAGCTCTTTATCCCTCCGGGAACTTTGTCTTTTCTCCAAGTCTGTTGTAATGTATTTAGGTTGAGGTAAGACCGACGGCCGAATCAGGAACCTGGGCTCGGGCGTCCGGAACTTGTCCCTTCTTGGCGGCGCTGAGTCTCAAGTCTCCCGTGGTTCCAGGGTGCGGTCCGTTGCTGTTTCCTTTGCTTCCCCGTTTCGACTCCTTCAGCGCCGTGGACAAAGAACGAACACCTCCTTGTTTCAGTGCTCTTTTATACATTTGGCCCCCATGTGTGTGTGTTGGTTTACATAACTTCCTGCCTTTGTGTGTGGAGGGTTTGGTCTATGTGACTTCCTGAACATCTGCTGCCTCTCCGGTGGAAAGTACCGGCCCCCATCCTGTTTACTGAGTCCAGCAAAAAGTTCCTCCTTTTGCCTACTTGCGACATTTTCCTGTCAGCCGGGCCTCACCCATCCTGCTGACTGTATTGTTCCAACTTCCTTCTTTTCTATAACTGCCCTCTCTGTCTTGTTAACATTATCAACCATATTCAACTTAGTATTGAAATCATTTAAATCATCTCAGCTCTATATTCATTAAAACTTACATCTCTTTCAGATTATAACTCATCAACCATAATCATTTGTTGTTATCATTACAGATCATTATTCATACATTTCAGAATCATTCAGTGATTACTTATTCACATATACATATTACCAATTGTACTAATACATGTTCAACATAATAGAATATGAATCAAAACACAAGATTGCTTTATTTCTCCTAAGCCTTTATGCACCTTTTTCTGCGTGTACCTGGATAGATCTCAAACCCCATTCCAGTTTTCTTGACAATGGAATGGCAAGGAATTAAAAGTCAGTGGTTAGATGACACAATGATTCCCATTTCAGTGATGTGCACAATGGCTTACTTTTTTCTGGATCCCAGCAAACGTCCATATATCCATCAATTTCTTTTGCTTATCTAGAGTTGGGTCGTGGGGGTAGCAGCCTAAATAAGGAGACCCAGACTTCCCTCTCTCCAGCCACTTGGGCTAGCTCCTCCAGGGGAATCCCACGGTGTTCCCAGGCAAGCAGAGAAACATAGTCCCTCCAGAGTATCCTGGTTCTTCCCCTGGATCTCCTCCCAAATGGGATGTGCCCGGAACACCTCACCAGGGAGGCATCCTAACCAGGTGCATGAGCCACCTCAACTAGCTCTACTTGACATGAAAGAGCTCTATCTGAGGCCCTCCAGGATGACTGAGCTTCTCACCGGCTCTCTAAAGGTGAACCCAGACACCCTATGGAGTAAACTAATTTTGGCCACTTGTTTCCACGACCTCGTTCTTTGATCCAAAGCTCATGATGAAGGTAGGAACATAGATCAACTGGTAAATTGAGAGCTTTGCTTTTTGACTCAGCTCTCTCTTAACCACGACAGAGCAAATTGACTGCAGACACTGCGTCAATTTGCCTATCAATCTCCCTCAAAATTTTTCCTCAGTCATGAACAAGATCCCGCTTGAACAAGAACTCCTCCTCTTGGGGCAAGACATCCTACCCAACCTGGAGAAGGCAGTCTACCCTTTTCCGGCTTAAGACCTTGGCCTTGGATTTGGAGGAACGGATCCTCATCCCAGATGCTTCACACTCGGCTGCGAATCGCTCCAGCGAAAGCTGTAGATCATGACCTGATGAAGCCAATAGGACCACATCATTCACAAAAAGCAGAGATGCAATCCTAAGGCCACCAAAATGGATCCCCTGAACACCTTGTCTCCACCTAGAAATTCTGTCCATAAAACTAATGAACAGAATCAGTGACAAAGGGCAATCTTGGTTGAGTCCAACTCTCAGCAGAAACAAGCCTGTCTTACTCCTGGCAATGCGGACCAGACTCTGACACATGTCATACAGGGAACTAACAGTTTGTATCAAAGAGCTCAGTACTGCAGACTCCAGGAGCACCTCCCTGAGGAACATGGTCAAGTGCCTTCTCCAAGTTCACAAACACATATAGACCTTAGGCGAACTCCAGGTCCCTGCTGAGTGTGTAGAGCTGGTCCAGTGTTCCACAACTGAAAAAAACCCTCACACTGTTCTTCCTGAAGCTGAGGTTTGACTATCTGATGGACCCTCCTTTCCAGAACCCCTGAATAGAACTTGCCATGGAGGCTTAAGAGAGTTACCCATCTGTAGTTGGAGGGGGTGGTGGTCCTTTTTGAATAAGGAGACAACCACTCCATTCTGCCAATCCAGGGGAACTGTCCCTAATGTCCATGCAATACTGCAGAGCAGCATCAACCAACACAACCCTTCAACATTCAGAATTTTAAGAAACTCTGGGCGAATCTCATCCAAAGGGCCTTGCCACTTTGGCAACCTCAACACCAGAGATTGGTGAGCTCAACTCAAAGTCCCCAGGCTCCACTTCCTAAATAGAAGGCATGTTGGTGGGATTGAGGAGGTCTTCAAAGTATTCTGCCCACCGGCTCACAACATCCCGAATTGAGGTCAGCAGCGCATCATCCCCAATATAAACAATGTTGGTGCTCTAATGCTTCGCTGTGAATCTGGGCAAAAATCTTTCTCTATGGCCTCTTCAAACTCCTCCCATGCCTGAGTTTTTGCCTCAGCAACCACCCGCATGTTATTTGCACTGCTGGTACCCATCAGTGGCTTCTGGTGTCCCACATGGCTCCTTTTTCAGCTTAGGTTCTGCAGACGAACCACTTAGGTTCAGATCAAGAGGGATATTGCTCCCAACCACCCCCCTCAAGGTCTCACTGTCATTGTCCATGTGAGCATTCAAGTCCCCCAGCAGAAGAAAGGAGTCCCCAGGAGGAACATTCTCCAGTACCCCCTCTAAGGATTACATAAAGGGTGGGTAATCTGAACTATTGTTTGGTCACGTAAGCACAAACAGTCAGAACCTGTCCCTCCAGTCAATAAGCAGAGGAAGGCTACCTTCACATTCACTGGGGTGAACCCCAAATTTGCCCACTCCTGCCAGGCCCCTCTCAGCAGGGGGTAACTCCAGAGAGAAAGAGTATCCAACCCCTCTGAAGGGGCTGGTTCCACAGCCCGAGCCATACGTTGAGGTGAGACCAACTATTAGCCGGAACCTCTCAACCTCATGCACTAGCTCAGGTTCCTTCCCCACTAGAGAGGTGACATTCCATGTCCCAAGAGCCAACTTCTTGTAGCTGAGGATCAGGGGCCTCATGCATAAAAGAGTGTGCAGTTTTCACTCTAAAACTTGGCGTACAGACAAATTTAGAAAAGTGCAATTCTGCATGTGCATGGATCTCTCTATTGCACTTGTTTTAATTGGTAATGATGCCAAAAGTCATCATTATCATACTCTCCTTCTGTCTGGAGACATGTAGGGACAGTGACAGGAAAAGGTAGAGAGCTGGCTGAGATGATTCCCAAGAGCTCCTCAAGGTTTCCTCCAGAAAATTTGCTAATTTCGGTGCTTCAGGCGCCTGGGCAATCATTCATCCAGCAGCCCCTCGTGTTTTTGAGTTAAATAATGTTTAAAGTTGACAGGAAATTTGAAAATATCACTTGATGATTGTATTATTGACAGATTAAAACCTGAACACCAATTATAAAGTCTTAAAAAATGTAAATATTTTAAAAAGACTGAAATAAATAAGCAATGCTTAGCCTGGTGGGGGCACAGGTAAAGACTGGTGGCCCACCGGACTTATAATACACTGAGGGAAACCCTGCACCTAACACTTGGGCAGGATTTAAGCTGTTTTATTGTGGTGTTGATAGGAAGAGAAATTGAGTAGTATTTCTAAAGGAGCCCCTTGGCCAGTAATGTGAAATGAGATGAAAAGAGTAGATAGACTGATTTGTCTGAAGGTAAAAATGAATGATAATAGTTAATTTAATATTGTCAGTTATGCTTGGATGTGATGTATATAGAAGAGAGAGAAATTCTAGAAGGACATTGATGCTTGAACATTGAACTTCCTAGGGAAGAAAGAGTGGTGTTCAGATCTGATCTGAATGGACATGTTTGTAAAGGAAACAGAGATGATAAAGTGATGGGCAGGTTTGGTGTCAAGGAATGGAAATTTTATGATGGATTGTGTTTTAAATATTTTGTCTTTATATGTGTCAAAACCCATAGGCAAAATGCTTTGTAAAAACAATACTTTTCAAGAGTGAGTGCTTTCCTGCAAATTCCAAACCCAATAATAACTACTTGCAGTTCTAGTTCCTTTTAAATATGTTTAGATGATTGGATTGATTTGTAAAGCACCTTTTCATTTGAGATGAATCTGCACATAGTAAATAAACTTAACTGATCTGAAATGTGTCCTCTGAAGTAACAGAAATGTAACTGTGTGGGCAGGTCACTGTGACAGTGTGTGTGCAGAAGGATGGTGGGGGCCAAACTGTTCGCTGCCATGTAATTGTAAGAATGGGACCTCCTGTTCTCCAGACAAAGGAACCTGTGAGTGTGCACCTGGATACGAGGGCATCTTCTGTCAGAAAAGTAAGGACATAATTAGCATCTCTTAACACCACAAGATCATCATAAAACACTGGACAGTTTTTTTGTTTTAAAAAAAACCAAAACATGTTTTGAAATCCTTCCTTAAGTGAATGTCAATATAAAGTAGACCTGCAATGCTTTGGTCTGAATTCCTGGTTATTGTAGCTCCACAGATCCCTGGTTTACCTCTGTTCTGAGGCGTTTTAGAGCAACTCATTTTGCTGCGATCTTTTTAAATGTGAATGAGACACTTCACTCCTTGCCTCCCTCCAGGTTGCAATGTGGACAGAGTGGAATGGGTCTCCTCTACTCTGATTGTTGGTGAAGGTATTGTGTTGAACGCATTTCTGTGTGAGACTGGCTGCAGTGCTGAGGAAACGAGAGAAACTAATGGCGTCTAATGACCTATCTTGCTGCTTACTCAGGACAGACAGGCTGCAGACGAGTGGCAGAAAAAATTAATTGGTAGATTTATCACTAGTTGTTGTTTTGAAGAAAAAAACTCACTAAGAGAGTTAAAAATCCATAAACATAGTCCCAAAAAATAAATAAATAACTCGAAGCTTAGAGACAAAGGAGATAAGTTGACCACAGTGCTTCTTTCATCCAGAACACATCCCCACCCACCCCCTCTGCTTATCCCTTCACTCGGGGGTGTCTCTTTTTTCAGGTTGGGACTGGGGAGGGACTAGTGATGCATTCATAGGGTGTCGGATAAACCATACTCGCAGTGAATTTGCCGGCGAAAGTTTATTATTTGAACGATAATTTATACTCGATGGTTGCAAAATAGCCATTTTAACAATCGTAAATTGAAAATATTGCGATACATCGAGTATACTTGATACATCGTCCAGCCCTACATCCAGGTCTCATTCATCCGACCTAAATGTCACTGATATTCGACAAATGCCACTATTTTGCGTCCTGATGCGAACAAGCAGGACGAATAACTATGATGAGCATCCATGTTTACTACTGCAAACACTGAGCACTTCTTTTTACGGTGGTTGGCAGAACACTGAGAACGCGGACGCTATTGAGCCCTCTACTGTGCATACGGGACACTTTCAGGTCGTTTCACACTTCAGAACACATACAGGTCTCATTTATTTGGAAGTGTGAATGGCCATGGCAAAAAAATCTGATTTAACAAAAAATCGGAATTAGGTCACTTCACGCTGCAGTTTCCATCTGACTTATTTGGTTGAAAAATAGAATGAAACTGTTTCTTCTTCTCTTTGCAGGTGGTGTAGTGCTGTTTGGAAACTTCAACAATTTGACCAGCGCATCCTTACATGTAGACAACTACCAGATAGGAGTCATTGCAGGAATCATAGTTCTAGTGTTTTTGGTACTTCTTGCCCTGCCCCTATTCATCATCTACCGAAATAAACAGAAGAGTAAAGAGGCAACCATGCCAGCTGTAATCTACACTCCTGCTATCAGGGTCACATCTAATTATACTATGGCAGGTGAATTAAAGTTGGATATTGATTAAAATGTAATTGTATGTCCCCCATAATCAAACATATGTCTAATAAGTGCTCAGTTACTTTTTGATACCTACAAACTTCAGGCATCTAATGGCATGATGTTATACAACATGCCATCACTCCAGTTACCATACCCCTTACACAACATGTTGTATCACAACATGTTGCTTTGATACAACATGTGATACATGCCTATCATGTTGATACATGATACATGATGCGTGACATGTTGTGACATGTCACAACTGTGGCAGTAGTCACAACATGCCATAGCTTTTTCAATGCAGAAACTACTCCTGGACCAGCATTTCTGTGCTATTTCTGTCCATGAAACTGTGCCCTCATAACTCTACAGACAGTCAAAATATGTCTTTTGAAGCCAACTCAAAAGAATTATGCAGAAAGCTCTGCTAATACTTATTGTCCTATTTTACCTTTCAGATACTTACACTCCATCATATGAAGCCCACCCCAGCAACTACTTTTCCAACCCCAGTTACCATACTCTTACCCAATGCATCAGTCTGCCTCATGTCAAGAGTGGTCAATGTGCAAAGGTAAGAGCACATATATGCATACTGTGCAGAGGGATGAAAACAAATCCCTAAACAATCTGTTTTTTGTACTATTATGTTACACATAGGCTGATAGCAATCTGTTTCCTAACATGGAGAATGTGGCTCTTGGTGCTCATACTGCAACCAGGCTTAGCAACTGGAAACAAGGGGTCCACTTCAATGAACTGGGTGAGTTACAGAGTGCAGACAGTTTAAACAGATTGTTCAGTGTCACATGTTGGTGGTGTTTCATAATTTAATTATAAATCTTCTTACAGTTTGCAAAAAATTATTTGACTTACAATTAATTGTCAATTATTATTGGATTAAAATTAGTTCCAGTTCATTAACGTGTAACTAACCCCTAAATCTAAATTTTGTGCTGATAAATTGTCTAAAAAAGTAACTTGGGGTTCCCTCTATAATTGTGATATTTTTGTTTAAATTTAGGATAGTTCTGTAATATTGTACCTATTGGTACAACTTTGTTACAGTTATGTGTTTGGGTATAAAACCATCTCATTCAGACAGAGCCCATCTGGTGGCGAGTCAGGAGTTGGAATAGCGAGCTGAGCGTGATTGAAGCGAGCGTTTATTGGTAACATTATGCAGTTTTGCAAATATATGATTTATTTGCAGTGTGTATACACAGTGGGATGGGTTTCCTCTGCTCTGACTACTGTACTGTTCAATTCAATCCATGGTGTTGAATTGAACAGTGTAGACTAACTGCCGTGCTTAGGAAGTGGGAGAGGCTCACGGCAGCTCTCGCTCCTCTGAACAGTTGCTAAATATAGCAAAGTTTTATCATTCCTCCAATGTCCGAGAGGAGGACATTGTAATGTCCTTCATTCCAGCTACAACAACAACAGTTTCTGTCCACTTCGTGGTCACAAAGTGGCAAAGAAGTCTTCTCCTCACTGACAGGACTTTAAATGAACACACGTCTTTTCAGGGGACTAAGTATTTAACATGTTTTGTTCTTTTTATTTTACTATTGAGCAGCCTGATAGATGTCTGTTTTGTTATTATTTATGTACGGTATATGTCTAAGTTTAGCAATATGAGAAAATCCTTTGTTAATCTACAGTATACAGCACTTTTTTAAATTCGGCATATAAAAATTCTAGCCCTTCTTATTGTTGTAGTGCACCCATTTTTCTTTCTGTGCAACACCCATGTTCATTTACTATGGAGAGCCATGTCAGCCAAAATTAAATAAATAGGGAAAATAAATAAATGTGTAAAATAAATAAATAAATGAGTAATTGGCATCTTTATTCCCATTTATATTTAATCATTTATACATTTATTTATTCCCAAATTTATTTCTGCCTGCCCTTTTTTCCATTTCCCTATTTTCCTTTTTCATTTATTCTTTTCCATTATTTCCTTTTCATTTATCTATTTTTCATTTATCTCTTTTATTTATCAATTTATCCCTTTTTCATTTATCAATTTTTAATTGATCTGTTTTTTATTTATCTATCTTTCATTTATCGCTTTTTCATTTATCAATTTTTAATTGATCTGTTTTTTATTTATCTATCTTTCATTTATCCCTTTTTCATTTATCAATTTATCCCTTTTTCATTTACCCTTTTCCAATTTTCCATTTTCACTTATCCTTTCTAAATTGTCCATTGTCATTAAGTTTTTTTCATTTATTCTTGCAATTTTCCTTGTTTCATTTATCAGTTTTTCCGCAGAACTGGGAAAAAAGGAAAATAAATATATACTAATGCGGAGGGGCAGCGTCATCAGGCTACAACTTCTCCAATAGAGCTTTGGAACTGACGTCACTGGTCACATACCAAAACAGACTTTTTCCGGCATTTTCATTGTGCTACCGACTGCAGTGAAGTTGCTTCAAGTTGGATATTGGATATCCGCGCTCCGCGGAGTAAGGAGCGTTTAGCTCAAGGTTGATCCAATTTATGAACGCTAATTCCGGCCAACTGTTCTCTACCGCTCCCTCCTCAAGTGCTCGGACCAGGTTACATTGGGACCGTAAATTTCCGAAGCAAACACTCCTGTAAATAAATGCCTTGTGACCAACTGATACAAAAAAGTGGTAATTTATGCTATTACACGAGGCACACTATCCTCTATTAAAATTCTAAGTGACAGACTGGCGACCTGTCCAGGGTGACCCCGCCGCTCGCCCAGAACAGTAGCTAGAGAGGCAGCAGCACCTCCCGACCCCACTAGGGACAAGGGTGTAAGAAAATGGATGGATAAATAATTTTAATATTAAATATGTTTTCTTCAATAGCTTCCAAATCGT
Source organism: Xiphophorus couchianus (assembly GCF_001444195.1). Classification (NCBI taxonomy): domain Eukaryota; kingdom Metazoa; phylum Chordata; class Actinopteri; order Cyprinodontiformes; family Poeciliidae; genus Xiphophorus; species Xiphophorus couchianus. The sequence goes on from NC_040235.1 coordinate 383,011, forward strand.
GTGCCCCATTAACTCAAAATCAGTGTGAAATTATTCTACTACTTTTTTATTTAACTAATTTTAGATTTAAAAGATATATTTTTTAAATGTTCATAAAATGTATTACCTCAGATGATCATCACATTTGTTACCTGTAATGTTCAATTACATAAAATTCTAGGACAGGATATAGTTCATTACATGTTCCCTTCTTACCTGAAATATGTTAAATACAAGAAATATTTACTTAAAGTGTGATCAATTTCATAATATTTACCTTTATTGTTTACTCTGAGCTGTTTAATTACAAATTAAGTGTTTAAAGATGGGCTCTTTCATCTGGTTTGCTTGTTACATTAAATGTTTACTGCAATAATTGAATATAATTGTTTAATTTAATCATATAAAATGTTTATTTAAAATATAATCTTTCATTACATGCATGTTTATTACTTGAAACATTTTAGATATCACATTTTTACTTGAAATGTGATTAATTTCATCACCTGTTTCCATGCAACTTGAAGTGCTTGAATCAAACGTTTCATCAATGTTTACCACATTAAATTATGAAATGAGAGAAAACAGCCACTTCCAACTGAACACATACACTGCCTGGCCAAAAAAAAAGTCGACACCTGGATTTAACTAAGCAAATAGGTACAAGCCTCCTATTGGATAAGTACTGCAGAGGCGATTATCTTTCAGCTGGCAACAAGTTATTTAACCCCAGCTGATGCAATGAGTAACTCCTCATTTCTTAAACAACCATGGCAAAAGACACATCCTGTGGTCGTGGAAAAGACTTTAGTCTGTTTAAGAAGGGTCAAATCATTGGTATGCATCAAGCAGAGAAAACATCTAAGGAGATTGCAGAAACTACTAGAATTGGGTTAAGAACTGTCCAACGCATCATTAAAAACTGGAAGGATGGTGGGGAACCATCGTCTTCCAGGAAGAAATGTGGTCGGAAAAAAATCCTGAATGATCGTGATCGGCGATTACTTAAACGTTTGGTCAAATCAAATCGAAGAAAAACAACAGCAGAACTCAGGAGTATGTTTAATTGTGAACGCAAAAGCATTTCCACACGCACAATGCGAAGGGAACTCAAGGGGTTGGGATTGAACAGCTGTGTAGCCGTAAGAAAACCTCTAATCAGTAAGGCTAACCAGAAAAAAAGGCTTCAGTTTGCTAGGGAGCATAAAGATTGGACTCTGGAGGAATGGAAGAGGGTCATGTGGTCTGAGGAGTCCAGATGTACCCTCTTCCAGAGTGATGGGCGCATCAGGGTAAGAAGAGAGGCAGGTGAAGTGATACACCCATCATGCCTAGTGCCTACTGTACAAGCCTGTGGGGGCAGTGCTATGATCTGGGGTTGCTGCAGTTGGTCAGGTCTAGGTTCAGCAACATTGTGTGTCCAAAGAATGAGGTCAGCTGACTACCTGAATATACTGAATGACCAGGTTATTCCATCAATGGATTTTGTCTTCCCAAATGGAACGGGCATATTCCAAGATGACAATGCCAGGATTCATGGGGCTCACATTGTGAAAGAGTGGTTCAGGGAGCATGAGACATCTTTTTCACACATGGATTGGCCACCACAGAGTCCAAACCTTAACCCCATTGAGAATCTTTGGGATGTGCTGGAGAAGGCTTTGCGCAGTGGTCAGACTCTCCCATCATCAATACAAGATCTTGGTGAAAGATTAATGCAACACTGGATGGAAATAAATCTTGTGACACTGCAGAAGCTTATTGAAACAATGCCATAGCGAATGTGGGCTGTAATCAAAGCTAAAGGCGGTCCAATAAAATATTAGAGAGTGTGACCATTTTTTGGTGGTGACATTTTTTTGGCCAGGCAGTGTATATTCTTATGTACATATATGTATGGCAAAATAATGTTTCATTAAGCATTACTTTTACCTTGTCTCCAAACATTCACTGAACGTAAACAAAGGGTTTCCCCAGTATATTATAAGCCTGGTAGCCTTATAATACACTGCCCCTCTCCCAGTAAATTCTGGGAGAGGGGCTCTAGTTTAATTGGCCAACCTTAAAAGCAATCAGTCATAATTGTCATTTACTGAGATGTATTTGTGAACAAACAGAGCTCAAACAGATTGAACTCACAGCATCAGATTGTAAAAGTGCAAAAAAACACTCTTCATAGTTAGATTATTCCTTCCATCCTTGACAAGCTCATAGTCGCCGCTTGTCCAGAGCTCGGTCGATTGTAAAGGACTCCTTCCACCCTCAGCATGGTTTGTTCTCCCTGCTGCCCTCTGGGAAAAGGTTCAGCAGCTTCAAATGAAGAACAACCAACAACACAATCTGGAGTACACACCGAATGGAACACTGGATGGAAATAAATCTTGTGACACTGCAGAAGCTTATTGAAACAATGCCACAGCGAAATGCGGGCTGTAATCAAAGCTAAAGGCGGTCCAACAAAATATTAGAGAGTGTGACCATTTTTTGATGGCGACTTTTTTTTTGGCCAGGCAGTGTATTTCAACACAAATGGTTCATGTTGCTCTTCAGAGTGTGCAGCCTTGCTGAGCTCCTCTCCTGGGGTTTCCTCTTCAGCCTCCGCTACGGTGTTTTCATTATTAACCTCTTCTGGGGTAAATAATGAAAACATAATCTTCGTAACTTGCTCCCCCACTTGTTGATCCACCAAGGTTTTGCTGTATTGCCTCTTTAATTGACGCGCATGTCAGTCCGATGTTGTGGCATTTACCTCGCAGTGACCCAGATTCAGAACTGGAACCCAGTCTGGATTGAGCTAATCAATTTCATATGTCGGTTTGCCTGTAAGAGGACATATCAGAACACATATCGGTATTAATGCTGTAAATTAGATAACACTAGTAAAATAGTTCACTTCACAATAATGGAATAACCTCGATGTCCACAGACAAAACTCGGACTATCCTACACTAAAAAATATAAGCCCGACCTAAACAAGGTCGACCCACTTAAATGTAACACAAGTGACATTTAACATCAACGTAACTGCTGGAAAGCGGAAGACGCGATGGATGGAGGTCCTTATCAGCTGGGACTTGGACGGTGATTGGACGTGACGTATCTTGGACCAGCGTTGATTGGTCGACGGTGATGAGCGGGGTGCACTGGTTGGATGATGCAGGTGGGGCTAGAGAAAGTCTTCCAGTTTGAATGGACCTTACCAGAGGGGCCGCTTTTCATTGGTTGATTGCCCATTCTAGTGGTCACGTGCGTGGCCGTCTCACAAACAGACGCATCCCGTTAGCTAAGTACAGCTAAAGGCAGAACTGATACAACTTCTACACCTTGAAGCCTGTCTTACATTAGCTAAACAGATCAATATACAATGTGTACTGTATTTGACATACACTAAAATTTTTATTTTAGCAGAAAAAGGCTTTGGACTAAACTGTTACTCGTGTTAGCCACTCTAGCACCAAGTACAGTTAGTCAATCAACCATCGCTGTGTTCAGGGAAGCTCTGATTAATAATCGAGAAATAAATATCAAGCCTGGAAACTTGATATCATAACGGACTGAATGTTATGTTTTTAACGTAATCTTTGCTCGTCTTGCGGGGAGCAGGCGGTTGCCACGGTAACAGGTGTGCTTAAACTACAAGGAGAGAGAGAGTAAAAAGGTATGAGTGGTTTTGAGTTGATGACCTGTTCGGGTTATTTTATTTTTGTTTCCTTTTGCTGTGGCGCATTACAGCCGCTGTAGTTTCTAAACGTTGGACTAATTACCTAGTTCGTTTGTGAGTATATGTCATTCACAACAAACATCAAATAGAACAAATATATTTCATAAAATTTTAACAAACAAATGGCTTCTACCGTGGTAAATTAAATTAATTATATCCCAACTTCAGAAGATTTGCCTTTACCTTTACAGAGCTCTTTGGTTCCTCCTATCAGTCTGTAGCTTCTCATATTGAGGTCATCAAACAAATTTCAGATCTACCATAACTGACTGACACCTGCTGGCCTCAGGTTTGCAACCAGCTTGACTGAGAAACCAGTAACCTCCTCCCAGATGATGACATGAACTTGTTAGTTCCTCTGTCCATTGTAGTAGCTGATATATTGTGAAAATCCGGTAGAAATGATGCACTAATCGAGTCATGTTTACATTGAAACAACGCGCTGCGAGGCTTTGTTTGTGAGACTTGCGTTCACGTGGGTCGGTTGTGGGCGGAGCTTGGTAAGGTCCATTTGCGCCTAGGCTTCATTTTACCCCATAGTGTTACAATAACGATCATCAAATAGGTTAACATATTTCTTAAAGTACATAATTATTACATTTTGACAAACTAATTTTAAAAATGGCAATTATGCAATATCAAATTTTAGACCAATATAAATGAGCAATTTGCTTAGTCCTCTAGCATCTTTACAGAAACCAAACTGTTTAGATTTATATCAAGGCAGAATACATATTTTACATATCAAAACATCAGCAATTGTTTCAGCTTTAATTTAAGCCTTATTTCTCCACCTATTGGTGCACCCTTATTTATAGAAATCGGGAAGAAGTAAGGGCACAATAATCATTTTTGTGAGAGATTTCAGCTAATCCCACATTGGAACAGAATGGTTTTGTGGACATGATTCAGTGCGTAGTAATGGGACATGCATCAGCATCTTTAGCGTTAGTGGCTACCCAAACTAGTAATGTATATACTAGTTTGAGAAATCCTAGAAACGGTCAAATCTAACACTACTCCGTTTTTGTTTACATTTTGTGAAGAAGGAAGTTGCTCTGGTCTACTTCAGAGGTTTTGTGTCGATTCCTAGTTCTTGGTGTAGCGCCACCACCGGCGAACAGGGGAACAGGTTTTTCCTGACAATTTGGGTTGTTTGACACAATGAAGAAAGAATGTGAACCACAGCAGCTGAAAATGTAACAAGTATTGCAATTTTGGTTCAGAGTCGAACTGAATCTATTGGACTATCATTTATAAAAACACCTTTGCTTTGTGAAACCGGACATGGCTCAGATATTCTCGAACAATCATCTCCACAACTCTCTTCTTCCCCCTGGGTGGTAGAGGCAGGAGGTACACTAACGGCAACAGTACATTACACTGAATGCTAGCATTGTTATTTTTTTGTTTTTCTTCCAGCTTTCTCTTACACATAGCTCTGTTTTCACACAATTTATGTTTCAGCTTTTTTTGTATGCTTTTGAGTTCTGACCAATCACCAGAATTAAATGCTCTCTTTTTGTTATTACGTAGAGTTTTCAGCCCTCATGGTTTGTTGTTGGGTAACATTTGGCCTTTTTTGTGGGGATAGAATTGTCCACACAGAAAGCAATGTAGTCAGAGATGCACACAGCTGAACTGTCGATGTTTTAGTGTATTCTTTAAAGGTAGTTGTAGATAAACCTTTATGTAAGGAATCTCTCAATCAGGATGACATAATGAACCTGAAATGTATCTGGGGCACCAGCACCCCTCCAAACCCCACTAGGAACACTTGATTTGCATAGTTGCAAATCAGGTGTGTGAGCAACTACAACGTAATGAGCTGTTTGAAGAACGTTTTTTCTAAAAATACATCAACATGGTGAGGACTTGCTAAAGGAACTGCAGCCTTATCTTGTTTGTAATGTTTCTTACTTATGACCTCTTTAACAATGTACTTTAACTTAAACCTTTCTTTATACTAGGAGCCTGTGGAGTTGACATGACTTGCATTGGAAAATCACTGCAAGGTATGTCCTACTTGTTTAAGTCAAGGTGTGATTTAAACTGTAAATCTTATAATTGATATTTATCTAAACCTTATCTATCCTATTTTTGTTACTCAGACATGGTAAAGGGTGCTGACTATCTTGCAAGTTCCTCTTCTCTTGTCAGCTCTGAAAACCCATATGCCACAATAAAGGACCCCCCCTCGCCAACATCCAAAAACACTGAAAGTAGCTATATGGAAATGAAATCACCCACCAGGAGAGATTCAGCATATGCAGAAATTCGTGACACCAGTCTGACTAATAACCAGAAGGTTGATAAAGTGGGTAAGGATTTTAATAATAGATTTGATTTTTTTTTTTGCAGTGTAATGAGTAATTATAAGCATGTGAAAACACAAAATTATTCAGATTTTTTTATGTTGGGTTCCAATAGAAATATAAATAAATTCCCTATAAAAGAAGTGATCATCCTTTGCTTTTAAAATCAATCATGATAAAGAAAAATGGGCTTTTGACAAAAATAAATACATAAAAAACAACAGTGGAAAAAGTGATAACTGATTTCTACAACAAAATAGTATATCAAGACATTTTGGGCAATTCCATGGTCCACACTTTGTGGGGACAGTTTGCAGCTGGCCCTCTTCTCTTCCAACATGACTGTGCACCAGTGCACAAAGCAATGTCCTTAAAGACATGGGTGGCAGAGTCTGGATTGGATGAACTTGACTGGCCTGCACAGAGTCCTGACTTCAATCCGATAAAAAACCTTTAGGATGAATTAGAGCAGAGACTGAGAACCAGGCCTTCTTGTCCAACATCAGTATGTGACCTGGCAAATGCGCTTCTGGAAGAATGGTCAAAAATCCCTATAAACGCTCCTAAACCCTAAACCTTGTGGACAGCCTTCCCAGAAGATTTAAAGCTGTTTTAGCTGCAAATGGAGGAGCGACGTCAAATTGAACCCTGTGGGTTAAGAATGGGATGGAATGGGACAGTGGCTGTGCCCACTAGCTTCCCAAGCTCATATGCGAGTCAAGGCAGGTGAGCGAACACTTTCGGCAATATAGTGTATGTCAGCTGGAACTTGTAACTTCTTCAGTGTAGTCATAGTCTGTCTCTCTCAGACCAACAGAGTTCACTCAGTTTGTCAAGAGTGGTCTGATTAGTAGACAGATTTACACGTGCCATATTCCTTCCAGAGGAAAAAAATCCATGGGATGTTCAGTGCATTAAAGATTTTTTGTATCCATCCCTTCTCAAAAATATTTTTCTGAGTTGCTTGGATTGTTTTTTTTTTTTTCATACTGTAATGCTATCCAGGAATACCGATCAGTGGCTTTATATCACAATCTCTTGAGACACACTTACTGCACTAATGTGATCTTCATTCTACTCATTGTGAGACTACTAGCACCATTTGGCTGGACCTAACATTAAAGGATTAAAAAAAAATGATTTGTCAAAAAAGCAAAATTTTGTTGATCAAGGTTGATTTATAAAAGGGCAAAACATCCAAGGGGAAATATATATAAAGACTACATAACTATCCTTTTATGTATTTTCAGGTAAATTGTCAGGGTTTCACATCAGTCGATGCCGATAATTAGTGATTATTTTTTTTGTGTTAAATATTTGACAAACTGATGACTGGATTGGGCTGTTTTAATTTCTTTCATATAATAAGCTCTAAGTTGTAGGTATCATTTGAAGTAACTCTTATCTATATTACAAGTTTTTTTCATATTTTGGAAGCTGTCCATCCTTCATCAATGCACACCATGCTGCAATTCCCTTGTTTGTCTACTGTTTAAATTCTGTGTCAAATTTAGGCAGCATATATTGATTATCTTATGCAATTTCAATAGGTTATGTCCTTCTAGATCTTATATGTCCGCCATTGTTTGAGTGTGAAACCTGAAATAGGGTCTATTTGGTTTGGTTACATCGATAGAGTTCAGCATTAAGAGCCAAATTGAGGTTATCAGATAAGTCAAAAGTAATTAAACATTTTATGTTTATGAATTACAAGATGCAAGCAGATTTATTTTTGATTTCAGAGATGAGTATCAAAACCATCCAACCCACTGGAGTTAGCGACACCCATCTGCAGTTTGGAAAGGAGCCAATTGACCAGGCAAAAAGCAACCAGTTCTCCTGTGATTGTGACACCCTGCCACCCACAGAAACCTTTTTGTCAGAGACCAAGGAGGTGGATTGTGAGTAAAGGCAAAGAGACTCAGAACCAAGACCAGCTCTCAAGTCCTGTCTTTGGCTCCTGCACGAGATGACCTTTATTAAATATCCCTGGAGTATATACAGTATTATTATGATTATTGTTGTTTTTATTATTATCAATATGTCTGAGATTATTTCTTTCTATCAGATGGATCTGTGATAGAATAGAGTCTTTCTATTTATCAGTATCCTTTATGTAAAGGAATTATGATTCCTTTCTTCTGAAAGGAAAGATTTGTACTTTTTCACATTTATTCTTATTATTGCAAAATGTATGCGACAGAGTGGCGACCTGTCCAAGGTGACCCCGCCTCTCGCCCGGACCGTTAGCTGGAGACCACCAGCACACTCATGTCGGATCTCTCCCGCACATACAAACATTGCTGCAGACTAGTGATGTGTCGGTCGCGAACGATCCGGCTCTAAGAATGGGAGCCGTTTTAGGATCCTATTTGGGAGCCGGGTTTTTTTCTACAGTATATCGCTGTCTCTCCGCCTCCCTGTCGTTGTGCTTGTGCTCTGCAAGTGCCAGTGCCAGAGCCGATAATTTTTCCCCACATCGTTTTTTTTTGTCCTGCGGTGCCTCGCTGTCTCTCCCCCCCTTCTCCCTCTCCTTGCGCGTTTTGCTCTTCTGTCAGTGCTAGTGCGAAGAGTTTTTTTCCCTCGGTCGGTCCACTGCCCTCATGTCAAGCATGTGCTCCACACATCTGACCAATCACACATAGTTTCAATTAATAATGTGGCGGGAAAACACTGAAAAAAAAAGTTTATCTCCTCTTTTTTTGTGGAAACGGCAGGCAATTGGCCAAGCTGTATAGCGTTCGTCGGCAGGTGTTTATGTACAGACACTCACTCAGCGGTCAAGAAGCACAGAAAGAAGGGGAGTCAGTGTGAGAACTGAATAGGTGAAAATAAATGAGTGACAGAAAACGGAGCAAGATTTGGACTCATTTTAATGCTACATCAAGCTCCAGGGCAGAGTGCAGACTGTGCAAAGTCAGCATTTCCTATCGTGCAGGCTCGACAAACAACCTGCACAGGACATGCGGACATCACACGCATCGGTATTGCTATAGCATTGTTATGCGGCATTTTTACTCATCATAAGTGCTTAACAATGTCAATAATGAAACAAAATATTATAAAATTAGGTTTAAGCTATTAATTAATAATGTCAAAAATATATATGGGGAGCCGTTTGGGAGCCGAAAGAGCCGGCTCTCCACAGTAAGAAGAGCCATTAGAGCCGCATCTCGAAAAGGAGCCGAAAATCCCATCACTACTGCAGACACAGGGAGGAAGGGCGGGACTTACAGCGGCAGTATTCTTCTTCCTCTTTTTTTATGGCGGTTTGCAAGCAACTTACTGATGTGCATTACCGCCATCTACTGAAATGGAATGTTGATCAGGATGCAACATATATATTCTCCCTCAAAAAAATTTAATATAAGAATAATAAAATAAATAAATAAAACTTATATCCTTTCTATCAATCTCGCTCACTTAAGGTAATTTACTAAATAACAAAAATATGCAAAAGTAGAAATTTTTTCAAAAATATCTTGTATATTTAACTGCAATTTATTTTCTTGTAATCGACATATTAATTCCCTTCTCTCAACAGAATATTTAGAACAAAACAACAAAACATGCTTTACTGTCTCTTCTTGAAGACAAAAATCACAATTTCCTGTTGGATGTTTTCCCATTTCAATTAATGTACTACCCTGTATGACCAAAACGTAATCTGGATATTATGGTTTCCTCTTTTCTATTTTGTCTTGTTCTCCTCAATACAACAACTTTTCTTTAAATACTGTAAAGCCACCTACCAGTTCTATCTTCTTCCCACTGCTTCTGCCATCTTTCCTTAACCTTTTGTTTAATAATAGATTTGATTTCTTCTTTACTGAATGGTACCAATATAAAAATATAACTATTTTTTGTAGCTTGTTTTGCATATTTATCTGCCAACTCATTTCCTTTTATTCCTACATGTGATGGTATCCATGTAAAATAACTAATAAACCCATTGCCTGAATTCTATAAATTGACAACTGAATCTCTAATGAAAGGTCTGGTCTACTAATAGAATGAATATTTTTTTAATGAATATAATGATGAACTTGAATCAGAACACATTTTACTTCTCAGTGGACGAACTTCCTCAAAACATCGTAAAGCCAAAATGAGTCCCATCATCTCTCCTGTGTAAACTGATACTCCATCAGTAATTCTTTTACATTTTTTAATACTGAATTGTGGATCAATGAATGACACCCCATTATTGCTATTTGAGTTTTTTGAAGGATCTGTATAAACTTGGATATAGCCATAGTAGGCTTGATACTGAATATTATCTAATTTTTTGAGTAGTGTTGCTGATGCTGATCCAAAAGCTATACTGCCATAATCAAAAACAGACCTTATTAAACCAGTATATATTGCTTTCAGTGCTTTTCTCTCAGCACCCCACTCACTCCCCACCAAACACTTCAATACATTTAAAACTCTTACTCCACTACTTTTTGAATATGAATTTTCCAAGTAAGTTTTTCATCCAGCCATAAACCCAAAAACTTAAATTGATTTACCTTTTCTAACTCATGATTATATATTTACAGTTTTAAAATTTTAGATACTTTCTTCCTCATAAAAAATAAAGTCTTTGTTTTGTCTATAGAAATTGTAAATCCCCATTTAAAGACCAGTCTTCTATATTATTAATTGCTACTTGTTTCTTTTTAACAATGAAATAAATTTTTTTTACCCCTCTTCCAGATTGCTCCACCATCAGCAAATAAAGAAAACCCCATTCCACTCTCCAACTAGTCAAACATATCATTAATCATAATAGAAAAAAACAATGGACTCACTATACTTCCCTGAGTTGTACCATTTTCAACAAAAAAAATTCTGACAATTGTTGTCCTATTCTTACTTGTATTGATCTATCTTGTAAAAAATATTTTATCCAATAAAACATTGATCCACTAATTCCCATTTTTTTCAATTAGCTAGCTTTCTCTATATCAAAGAAAACAGCCACCACACTCTCCTTTTCTGATTTCATGTTCTAAACATAGAAACTATCCTATAGTGCTTCTACCTTTTCTAAATTGACTTTGAAACTTTGATAAATATTCCCTCTTCTCAACAAAGTAGCTCAATCTTTCATTTATCATTCTCTCCATTATTTTGAAGTTAAAGGCCTTTAACCCCCACCAATTCCAATATTTTAAAGAGTGGTCTTTACCTGGCTTTAGGATCGGAACCATGATTGCTTCTTTCTATGCCATAGGTAAAAAAACCACTTCCCATATCTTATTATAAAATTCCATTAAAACCTTTTTAGATGAATTACCAAACTTATTAACCATAATATAAGTAATATTATCTTTTCCTGGAGATTAATTTTTAAATTTCCTTAAACATTATTTAATTCAAATAAAGAAAAAGGACCATTTAATAAGTCATTATATATATATATATATATATATATATATATATATATATATATATATATATATATATATATATATAAATTAACATTTTCATTAATTGTACAGACTCTTCTCTGTTTTTCTTCTGAACTTAAATTATTTCAACTATGAACTTTAGCAAATTTTTTAACCAACATGTTTGACTTCTCCTCCTCAGTCACAGCAATAACATTTCCATCTTTCAGTACTGGATATCCATATTCACTTCTAATTCCATTCATTCGCTTTATCATTCCCCAAACTTTTTAAATTTTTGTTTCCCTGCCTACTGAATTACAAAAGTTTCCCCAATAAACCTTTTTTGCATTTTTTACAGTTCTTTTAACAAGAGCTTGTAACCTTTTATATTCAATAAAATTCTGAAAATTCTGATTTCTCTTTAACAATCTAAAAGCTTTATTTCGAGATTTACCGGTAATTGCAACATCACATTCCTTTGTCCACCAGGGTACTATTTTCTTCTTATATTTTCCTCTTTTCCTTTGGATTGTTTCACATGCAGCACCTAAAATGGCTTCACATATAGAAATATTTACCTTATCAACATCCAACTCTATATTAACCTTTTGCATTTCTTCACTTATTATTTAATATTTTTCCCAATCAACATTTCCAAATATCCATCTTTCTATACTTTCATTATCAATTCTTCCCATTTCTAAACCAATTTCAATAAGTATAGGATAATGATCACTTCCTATAGTTGATTCTCTTAATATTTTCCAATTACTAATCCCGGCAAAATTCTCTGAAACTAAAATGAAATCTAACGCTGATTCATATCCATTTCTAATATTAATCCTCATCCCTTCTCCATTATTAAGGCAAACCAATTGTTTTCTATCCATTATTTCTTCCACCACATCTCCATTGGCATCATTCCTTCTACCCCACAAAGTACTAAAAGCATTAATCTCCACAACAAATTTGCTTTCTTCCTATATTTTTAAACATTTCCTCCATTTCATCTATTACAGATTTTTACACGGATTATAAAAAATTTAGATTTTATTACTTTCTTTATTAATCCAAATTTCCACAGATAACCATTCTAGTGTTGTTCCTTTTCCTAAAAATCTGTACTGTATTCCTTGTTTTATAAATATTACACATCCTCCACCAGTTTCGTGTTCCCTATCTCTTCTAATACTGTCATATCCTGCTATCACAAAATCTAACTCTGGTTTAAGCCATGTTTCTTGAACACAAATAATATCTGCCTTATTTTCCAAATCATTTAAATATACAGCAACAGTCTGCATTCTGATTGGTTAATACACACTGGAAACTAAACTTCCTATTGGCTAGGTCTCTACCTAGCCAATAGGAAGCTTCCCTAACCTCTGTTTCTTAAAGAGGCATCCCCATTTTATGTGGGTTACACACGCTTTATACATGGGGCCACTTTTTTTAAAATGTGCCCTATCCTGACCTGGTGCTCCACCATTACATTTTACTTCCAAATCCTGAGAACACTTACTAAGTGTACGGTCCATTCACTACTGCACATGCTGGACACTTTTAGGTTGTTTCCAGTTCATAAGGGAGATCACATGCAAGTTGCATAATGTGAACAACCATGCAATAAAAAAAAAACGTCACTTCACAAAAAAATGTTAATTGAGCATTAAAGCCTGCAGTATGAACATAGCCTATGACAGCTATCTTAATACTGAGGACCTGGGCTCTTGTTCTATACTGCTCTGTTAGTTTTGTGCCAGATGTAAAACTAGGCAGTAATGCCCAACCCCAAACAAGATATTGGAAAAAAAAGCCAACAACAGAAGTGGTTATGCCAAAAAACATTATGTCAATGTCTCAACAATGTGATTGTGCTTTCACAAGTTGACTCACCGCCTGTGAAGGCATGGGATCCCACTATTCTTGAAGTCATTAATATCCTGGGGTACAGAGTTACAAACTCATGCACAGCAACTCAGCTGGTCCTATCGGTTCTGTACGTTTCAGACCACCCCATTTGAGGTAAGTCAGTTTGCTATTCTGTAATGATGTGACCACCATGAGGTGGAGCAATGACAGATTATTTACACAGGGCCACATCAATAATGATATTATTCAGATAATATGTGCTTGTCAAATATTTTAATATTTGTCACAAAAAGGCAATTCTGTATTGACTACACACACCTGCCTACACAACCAGGTGTAGGAATTACGCAACTGTTTAATGTGACAGAAATACATTAAACAGTTGGACGTGCTTTCAAAAATGTTAAAAGTCACATTAAGGACTGTTTTAAACATAGAATAGAATATACTTTATTGATCGCCAAGGGGAAATTGCTTATTTGTTAAAAGCTACTCCATCTTAGATAATAAATACAAAGTTTATAAATACAGAAATAATGACTAAATAGAGTAAATAAATAAATAACAAGCAATCACATGCAATATATTAATCAATAAATAACCTATAAATGAGCTCAGAAAATTTTTCAATCAATTAGCACAGACTTGGGCATTGTAAAGTCTGATGGCAACAGGCAGGAATGACCTTCTGTGCCACTCTGTGGTGCACTTTGGCAAAAATAAGTCTCTGGCTGAAGGTGCTCCTGTATCCAGCCAACAGGTCATGGAATGGATGAGACTCGTTGTCCAAGATGGCCTGCATCTTGGACAGGATGATTCTTTTGTCACTTTGACCGACTGAGGCTCTGCATTCAGGAAGGAGGCAAGGCAACAAAATGCAGTTGAGGTAGATCTTTTTGGAGCTGCAGATCACAGTTACACCGACACCCATTTTCACAGTGAGAGCGAGAAGCTGGCATTTATACCTGAGGCAAGTTCACCACTTATACCAAATAAAGGGGTGATCAAAAAAGAAGAAGAAACAAACACTACTTACACAAACCTAACACCAAAACAATAAATGGTACCAACACATATTTACATGCATGCAAATCATTAGAACTAAGATCAAAGAATAAATTTAACTTATTTAACTCGTAAGAGCATTACCCCTCCTAACTGAAAGTAATATAGTCCAGGAGCTTTTTAACAGCACCTGGAGCGCTTGTCTCATTTTGTTGCTCCAGCCTGTTGAGGAGACACACCCAGAAAGGTAAGTACCGGTACTCAAACCAATTAGCAAACTCAAATTAAACCAATCTAAATCAGAAACAAACTGACATTTCCCCCACACTCTTCCAGTACAGGAATGATGGCCAGTCCCTCTGCCTGAAAGAATGTTTAATTAAATGTCACAATGTAACTGAAATAAAGTACTGAAACAAAAATAATTTGTTCTGTAAATAAATTCAACATTAATTATTCAATATCAATAATCATTTATTAGGGATGGAACCCTGGTCTCCATCACACCTTCTTTCAATCTGGAGAGACTCGGACGGAAAAAAACAGCGATTAAAAAGGTTTATTGACATGCATGAATTTAAAGTTCTTTGGTGCTCGGGCCCCGGCTGAGGACATTGAGCTGTGAATTGCAATAAGCTCGGATGAGCATTCCCGATGAAGGTTAGGAATGTCATCCCCCGGGACCTGACACTGGTGGTGGAGGTCGGTGAAGGATGCGAGCCTGAAGAGTGGAGGTGGAGAAGGGGTGGAGGAGGGTTGAGCGCAGCTGGAAAGCGGAAGATGCCATGGATGGAGGTCCTTATCAACTGGGCCTTGGTCGGTGATTGGACGTGACGTGGCTTAGTCCAGCGTTGATAGGTCGGCGGCGATGAGCGGGACGCGCCGATTGGATGATGCAGGTGGGGCTAAAGAGTCTTCCAGTTTGAATTTGCGCCTAGGCTTCATTTCTGACATCACTGTCAGAGTCCAGCTCCACTCCAACGATGTTACTGGCCGTCCGGATCAGTTTCTTCAGTCTGTTGGTGTTCTCCACCTTCAGCCTGCTGCCCCAGCACACCACAGCATACAGGATGGCCCTGGCAACCAGAGTCATAAAACATCCTGAGCAAAGTTCAGGAGATAGAGGGTGCTTTTCTGACATTGTCAATCAGTAATGAATCATAATTCATTACTGAATGAGTTGTCAATAATAAATGTATCATTCATTATCATTACTGATAACATTTTTTCACTTTAAAAAATTGATCCAGGACCAGGAGGATATATTTCATAAGACCACTAGCAATATCTGTGTGCTGAAGTGTGTGCTTAGTTTAACAGTAAACATGAGATAACATTGGTTGTGAATAAATAAAGTGAAATAAATTGAACTGAGTATTTTAGAAAACCACAGTTACAAGAGTAATTTTAACAACAAAGCCAGTTTGGTACCTCGTAATCGTGGATTGTTTTAATTTTGATAATTTATTGATAATAGCAAATAAACATCAATAATGCCTTGTCACTGTAGCATTTTTTGGTATGCAGATTAAACATCTAAATAATAGCTTTCATGCAAAAGATACAAAAAAACAGAAGTCTCTTGAAAACAAAATTCAGAAAAATAACATCCACCTTAGAAAAGCTTTAAAAGGTAACAGGTGAAGATTGGACATATGAAGACTAATAGTATTTCAGCAATGCTATTTATTTTAATCATTACCATTGAAGTTTGAACTATTTGCCTTATCAACTGTGGCACCATCTGGTGGACCCGATCCGGAAAACCCACAAGAAAACAAAAACAAAACAGAACCTAACAAAAAACACCTTGGGCTGCAATAAGATATAATATAAACAAACATATAAACGTATAATATATATATATATATATATATATATATATATATATATATATATATATAAACGTATAATATAAACAAGGTATGACAACTGTAGAGCACAGAAGAGCACATCTGAGGTGGACCAATGGTTCATGTACTTCAGTCTGACATTTGGGTCAGACTGAAGTACATGAAAACACATTACAAGATCAATCTTTTGAAGTATTCAGCCACCTTCTTTCTAGTATTATGGTTGACTTTTACAACAATTTACATACAAAATATTGTGTGCATTAAGTAGTTTGATTTAGGTTAAATAAATAAATTCCGCTGGAGTTTTGAGTTTTTTGCTCCAGAATGTGTCTGGCCCCTCGGCACTGCAGAACAGGACATTACCTGTCCAGATCACTACAAGAAAATCTACAAGAAACAGAAACATAAAATATAGGGGACCTAATTCAAACATCAGACTGATCCCCTGCCTAAAGGAACCTCAGACTGAAGATTTCTTGGCCTCCAAGTCACTTAAACTAGCTCTTTTAAATACCAGATCTCTCTGTGCTAAGGCTCTATTAATTAATGATTTCATCACTGAGCATAATATCGATGTTATGTTTCTGACAGAAACATGGTTGAATGATAATAATGAATCGATCGTACTAATTGAATCTGCGCCTCCTAACTACAATTTCTTCAATGAGAATAGAAAACACAAAAAAGGAGGAGGCGTGGCTTCAATATTTAAGAATACCATAAATTGTAGTAAAATCTCTTTGGGTCACTTCACCTCTTTTGAGTATCTTGGAATTGAGGTTAAAGGCCACAAACGAACTTTGACTGTAACTCTATACAAAACTCCAACTTTTGTGGAAAATTTCTTTACTGACTTGAATGAACTTCTATCTCTTATATGTATTGATTATGATTGTTTAATAACTGTCAGTGATTTCAACATTCATGTTGACAACCCGCAAGACAGAGGGGCAAAAAAGCTCGCTAATATTTTAGAGACTTTTGGTCCAACACAACATGTCAAACAAGCAACACACACTCAAGGACACACACTGGACCTGGTTATCAGTAAGGGTGTGAATATTTCCAATGTCTCTGTAAATGATGTCGCATTGTCGGATCACTTCGCTGTTATCTTTGAAAGTTCTTTATCTTTTAACCCACTTGGACAAACAGCAACCATCACAAAACGTTCTCTCACTGAAAACACAGCAGAAACTTTTAATCAAATCTACTCTTCTTCCTCACCCTTAAGCTGTAATGATGTAGATAAGTTGGTAAATGATTTTCAGTCTAAAGTCTCAGATATTATTGATTCCATTGCCCCAATTAAAATGAAGGTTGTGTCTGGTAGGAAGAAATCTCCATGGAGAAATGCACAAACAGTTAGATCTGCAAGACAACTCTGCCGTAGGGCAGAACGAAAATGGCGTAAAACTCAACTCCACGTTCATTGTGACATCTATAAAGAAAGAATACGTAACTATCATTTAACACTAAAACATGCAAGAGAGGCTTTCTTTGCAGATGTCATAAACAAAAACATTAACAATGGTCGAGCTTTATTTGCAACAGTTGACAGAATCACAAACCCTCCTGTGACGTTACCGCCTGAATTCCAATGTATTGCCGCCTGCAACCAGTTTTCCAGCTTCTTTTCAGAGAAAATTCAAAAAATCAGAGGATTAATCTGTACATCCACTATAAAGTCAGTACCAGTGCTGTGCCCAAACAAAACAAATACAGGAAAAATGACCCAATTCCAACTACTTAATTATAAAACCCTACAGGAAATTATAAGTCAAATAAGCTCCAGTTCCTGCTGTCTGGATGTTTTACCCACAAATTTCTTTAAGAAAGTCCTGCCTGTTATTGTTACTGATCTGATCCAAATAGTAAACTCATCGCTCTCATCAGGCGTTTTCCCCCAGGCTCTGAAAACAGCAGTAATCAAACCACTTATAAAAAAGAACAATCTGGACAAATCACTAATGCAGAATTACAGGCCGATCTCCAACCTCCCATTCATCAGCAAAGTTATTGAAAAAGCTGTGTGTAAACAATTAATTAGCTTCCTAACTATAACCAACCTCTTTGACTCCTTCCAGTCTGGTTTTTGTGCTCACCACAGCACAGAGACCGCCCTCATAAAAGTGTTCAATGACATCCATATAAATATGGACTGTGGCAGAACCACAGTGCTGGTTCTATTGGATCTCAGTGCAGCTTTTGACACTGTTGACCATGACATATTACTGAATTGACTGGAGAGTTGGGTCGGACTCTCCGGTCCAGTGCTTAACTGGTTTGAATCCTAGATAAAGAACAGGGATTTCTTTGTTTCAATTGGAAACTTCTCATCAAAGAGGTCAAAGGTCACATGTGGGGTACCCCACGGTTCAATCCTAGGACCCCTTTTATTCAATATTTATATTTATATTTTATGCTCCCACTAGCTCAGGTTATAACAGGAAATAATATTAGCTACCATAACTATGCAGATGACACACAGCTCTACATTACGATGTCACCAGGTGACTCAGAGCCCATCCAATCACTGAACAGATGCTTAGAACAGATAAATGTGTGGATGTGCCAAAACTTTCTCCAGCTGAACAGAAACAAAACTGAAGTTATTATTTTTGGACCTAAAGAGGAACGATCTAGAGTCAATGCACAGCTTCAGTTATTACAACTGAAAACCAGAGATCAGGCCCGAAACCTGGGAGTAGTGATGGACTCTGACCTGAACCTCCAGAGCCACATAAAGACAGTCACAAAGTCGGCCTTCTATCACCTGAAGAACATTTCCAGGATTAAAGGACTAATGTCTCAGCCAGATCTAGAGAAACTCATCCATGCGTTCATCTTCAGTCGTATTGATTATTGCAACAGCGTCTTCACAGGTCTGTCCAACAAATCAATCAAACAGCTGCAGCTGATCCAGAATGCTGCTGCTCGCGTTCTCACTAAAACCAGGAAGATAGAGCACATAACACCAGTTTTAAAGTCCCTCCACTGGCTCCCTGTAGCTCAAAGAATAGACTTTAAAATACTGTTGTTAGTTTATAAATCACTGAACGGCTCAGCACCACAATACATTAAAGATATGCTTTTATTGTATCAACCTTCCAGACCTCTCAGGTTCTGGTTCTGGTCTGCTCTGCATCCCCAGAACCAGAACCAAACGAGGAGAAGCAGCTTTCAGCATCTATGCACCACGAATTTGGAACAAACTTCCAGAAAACTGTAAAACAGCTGAAACACTGACTTCTTTTAAATCTCAACTGAAAACCCACCTGTTTAGAATTGTATTTGAAACGTAATCAATTACAAATTTATTGATGTAACTTGACTTAATGATTGATTCTATATTGCATTGTGATTCTGTGTTTGTTATGATGTAAAGCACTTTGAAATGCCTTGCTGCTGAAATGTGCTATACAAATAAAATTTGATTGATTGATTGATTGATTAATGGGCCTCGTTAAGGCTTCCAAATATTGAGGCTTTTTAAAGCACTTGTTACTCAAGCAAATTTGTTGAGTGATTTTGGTGGATCATTGAAGGTTGGAGGCAGGGCTAGAGTGGGACCAAAACATAACCTTGGTATGTTTGCCCATGCCAGTCCACCATGATTATTTATACAATATGTGAACCACAGTACTGTAATTACTATCTTGAAGTGAAAATGAAAAGTGAATAGCTGCGGATTTCACCACCATTCCTGAAAAAACCCCGACTCAGCTTCCTTTTTATAGCTCTTGTTCCTTCCTTTACTTTTCTTGAAAGAGAGTGAATACATGATCTAGCTATTCACCTCCCTGACACATAAAAGGTAAGTTAAGGTAGGGTAATTTTTTTTGCATAGCACATTTTCAGCAACAAGGTAATTAAAAGTGCTTCACGTGTATTAAAAGGAAACAAACAAAATATCCAACCAATGAAAAGAGCAAAAGAAGAAAAAGAATAGGTTGTTTTTAAAAACATGTATCCCAAAGATTATAAATGACAAAAGATAAACTGAGCTCATAAAAGAGATCAAAGAAACAAAACTGAAATCAGGCAAAAATGTAAACAAACTGGTTGCACAAACAAATATAACTGACCTCCCAAAGAAATGACACACAGGGGTTTATAAACTGGCTGATTAGACCAGTGTTTTTCAACCACACTAGTGTGCCGTGAGTGATCGTCAGGTGTGCCGTGGAAATTTCACCTAATTGGTCTAAAAAGATTTTTTGAAAACAAATTAATTATCTGCAAATAATATGCTATCTTCTAGTGTCTGTGCTGTAGTAGTGACTAGCGGCATAATCATGTAATTTCCTTACTTCCTTAATTTGCTTAGATGGCAGTAGGTACATAGCATTGTACGTTAAAACAAGAGAATTAGTGATGCGTGAATGTGACAGGTAGCGGTGAGAGCACTGTATCTAGCAAGACTGTGATGACAGTGATGGAAAAGTTTTTGAAAAGAAAAAATGCTAACTCCGATCTGGTCCCTGGACAAAATTCGGACCCAGATGAAGGCCCTAGCATGAGTGGATATCAACAGAATGCAAGTACCGTGAGCTTGAGACAGTACAGTGAGAGTTACATTTCATTTGGATTTACTTTTACCGGCAATGCAACGACACCGAATCCGTTGCGGTGAAAAGCTATCCAACAGTTCTATGGTACCAAGCAAGCTTAAACGCCATCGCCAAACAAAACACCCTGTGCTTCAAAACAAGAAAGCAGACTATTTTGTTCTCCTACGTAAACACATGGAGAAACAGGCAACTTTTATGAGAAAAACCACAAAGGTAAATGAGAGAGCCCTTAAAACTAGCTACCACGTAGATGAACTTGTAGCTAAATCAAAAAGGTCCCACACTGTGGCAGAGACATTAATATTACCCGCATGCAAAGCCATTGTAAATGAGATGAAGCGGTTAAAGAAATAGCAAAAGTCCCTCTCTCAGATAACAATTTCCAGACGTATTGATGACATGTCTGCAGACATCGAAAGTGTGGTTTTAGAAAAGATCCGTATCAGTGAGAAATTTGCGTTGCAACTTGACGAGTGTACTGATATTAAAGGACATGCTCAACTCTTGGCGAATGTGCGTTTTGTGGATGGAGATGCAATCAGAGAAAACTTCCTATTTTGCAAGGCATTGCCAGAAAGGACAACAGGAGAAGAAATTTTTTGGGTCACATCAGAATATCTTGAACAAGGAGGACTTAAGTGGGAAAACTGCACGAGTGTTTGTGATGTGGAAAAATTACACCTGCTAGTTATATTGCTATATGTTTATTCTAAGGTCTGTATATTCCCTCCAAATTAAAGCTGTTTGGCTTACATGCACAAGGTTGGATGTTGTTTTTCCCCAGCTGCATGGGAACCAGTCTGATTCCCATGCTTTGGATCCCTTATCCCTTTGTACAAAACTCATGTGTTGTCTCTGCCTAGCAGAGCTTTCCGTTTCAGACTTGCTTCATTATTGATTGTCCTGTGTGCTCTCTGAGTTGTGCACAATTCACCTGATTGAGTGATTTTACCTGAACAGTGCTTGGAAATAGTTTTTTCCACGACAGTTTGGTGCCGTGACCCGGATCCCTCGACTGGACATCCGAGGACGTCAACAAACAGCGTTAAGGCGCCGACCTGGACTAAACTCCAGCCTCAGAGCTCAATTTAAGAGAGGAGGGCTGTTGGTCGGCTCCACGGCTCCAGCGCTGGGATCAACGAACTCAAAACCACTGTTATCAGGTGGGATACTCACTCAGGCTAATAAATTTAATTTTGCAAATTCAAAATAATTAAATCTAAAATAGTTAAGGATCCGATAAACCTTTCACCCTGGGGAATAGAGATTGACGGTGTTAACAGGAAACGTTGGGTTAAAGTCCCACGGGGAAAATAAAAAAATAAAAAAAGAGAAAACAAACAATTCCGGAGGGACTCTCTCCCATCCGTTGAGTTTCAGTCTCAAACGGAAGAAAAAAGGGAACCACCAGGTTTCTAGGCTGAGGGTTCTAGTGAAAGACCTTATCGGTGAATAAGGCAGGTATTTTCTTAAGTTTTGGTTTTCTAAATTAGGGGAACTAAACCTTTAGAGAATCCTAAAGACCTTTATCGGAAATAAAGGCCCCTCTTAAAGGAGTAAGAGGCAGAGTGACCACAAAGCTGATTTGTTGGATTCTGCGAAGACGTTTGCAGTCTAAAGAGGATATCCCACCCAATTCAAGAAGAATGGTGGTTCCAGAACGCAATCTCCTCCTCAGGGTGAATTGTTTGACTATATGATAACAAAATATGGAGAAAAAAGTGTGTATGGAGTGCATGAATGAATAAAGGGTGGTGTTTTCCCTGCGGGTGGTTTATTGAAACTCTCTGTTTTGAGAAAAGTACAAAGAGAAATAGAGAACGTACTTTAAGAGACAAAAAACAGATAGAGACTAGGAGTCTTGTTGATCTTGAAAAACATAAAGAGAGTTTGGAATGCTGGATGAAAGAACAAGACTGTAGGGAAAGGAGGAAAAATGCTAAACAAATGGCTGGATGCGAGGATGATTCTGGGAAAATAGCGGGGCGACATGACAATGCTTCTGTATTGACTATTTGTCCCAAAAACTTAATTCCAAAATCGAAAAAATTCAAATCTCAAAGGTGATCAAAGCAAAATGAAATAAACTCAAACAGTCAATACTGTGCATTATGGGTTCTGGTTTACGCAGTCCAACAAAAGGTCAAAACAGTCAAAATGCAGCTCTTTGTTTACTTTTATTCAGTTTTTTGGCTAAAAACAAGTTACAGGCTTCGGATAAACCTACCCTAACTCCTGCACCTGTTCTCACTGATAAAACTGACTAACTGACTGATGACAGACAGGTAAAAAACCATAAGACCACCCATATGCCTCAAGACTCATCTAAACTTTATACTGTGAAACACACCCACTTCCCACACTGAAATCAATTAACTAATTAAGTGAATTACTAACCAAAAACTTATTTAGAAACAACAAAATAAACATTCTAATTATAAATCAACTACAAAACAAAAAAATAAATTAAGTAATCTACATTCTAAACTTTAACTGAAAATAATGGAGAAATATCTCCTACAGCTTCTATTTCTATGATTAAATCTGAAAATGTTTCTGCTTCTGTGACTGCTTCTAAAACAAAGGGAGTTAAACCTCCACCTTACAATCTTCTTCTTCTCTTCCCACACATCTGTACCCGGACTTGAGTGCTCTCTCTGTGTTGAATCCGGACCTCGACGCCTACCCGGTTCCACGACCACGACAAACGGTACCTGCACCAACTGCTGGGGTCCCTCAACCTTCAGCACGGCCTATATCAACAACAACAGCGGCTGCAGCGGCAGCTGCTCCTTGTACGGGGGAGACAGACATTCTTGTGCCTAAGGATGAAGAACTGTTCAGTGATGAAGAGGATGAAGAAATGGCACGTCCAATACAAGTTTTCAACAAAAGACGTGGATAAAAGAGAGGATGATCTCCTACCTACCCGACGTAATCTCAGATCCAGAGACAAGAACAAAGGACAATCTTCGAAGCTAAGTATGGATCCTGAGTTAAATGCACCCATGGTTGAAGATAACTTCAACCATGGGTGCATGGGTGCATAAATGCACCCATGGTTGAAGATAACTTCAACCATGGGTGCATTTAACCATGGGAGCCGATGGACCAGATCTTGTCTTCCGATCTTGGACTACCCAGGACATTGAGGACGCTGGAAAAAATCTAACTGATCCCCTTCATTCTGGAACTGTGTTTGCTGATCAGCTCGGTGAATTCTGCCGTGAATTTCAGCCTACGGGAGCAGAACTGCGGAGACTTCTGGCTAGAAAATTTAAACCCACTGATTTAGCAAAAATTCACTCCTCTTTGCCAAAACCTGAGGACCGATTAAAGAACATTGACTGGGATGACACAGACAATGACAATTATAAAACAATGCTCACTGGACTTGTGGATGCTATAAAGACTACATTTCCTGTCCGAATAAACATGACCTCCATCTATACATGCAAACAACGACCGGATGAGACAACTGATGACTTCATTCATCGCCTTATGGACACCGTTACAACATACGGAGGCCATGCCAGGCCAGACACCTTCAACAATCAAGCTCCACCTGGCCCTTGGGAAAGTATTACCTGTGACGCCATAAGGATTGTTTCCAGACATCTCAAAGGAACTGAAACAGAGCTATGTGGGTTGGGCTGAGCAACCTCGTTTAGAAGATATCTGACGTTATGCCAGACATGCACAGCAGCAAGTGGACAACCGCATCAGGGAGCAAAAGGACAAAGTGGAAAAAGAACTTCATTTGGCTGCTGTTACAATGTAAAAGTGGTGCGACCTGGGCACTCTTGAAATATGTCATTAGTAATAGGAGGTGTTACCTGAGACTGTTGCTCACTGGTGAGATGGCTTAGGTCCAGCACAGAGGATGTTACTGAAGGCAAATAGTCATTAACTTCTTTCTCCTCATCCACTCTGAATAAGCAACACCTCTGTTTAATTCTTCTTCCATGCAATCCACTCCTTGAGAAGATTAACATGGAGCACTCGACTCCCTCGCTGAAAACCTGGTTTGGAGACTTGGTATGTAGTAGGTCCAGTTTTCCTCAGTACTTCAAAGGGTCCCTACTACTTGCAACTTGCTGTCAGAAGTTGGCAACATAACCAAAACCTTCTGACCAGGAACAGAACTTATGTGGCGAGCTTTTTTATCAAACCAAACCTTTTGGTGTCACTGAGCAGCTGCCAACTCACTCATCTGCTGCAATTTATCCCTCATATGGAGGACAAACGAAATAATGTTAACAGGATCCTCTTTACTATGATCTCCCTCCCATGCATCTCTCAGCAGGGTCAGAGGGCCCCTCACATCATGGCTATAAAGGAGCTCAAATGGGGAGCAACCTGTGGAAGCCTGAGGAACCTCCCTGTAAGCAAAAAGGAAGTATGGCAATGACTGATCCCAATCAGAGCCTGTATCATGAACAAACTTACGAAGCATTTGTTTGAGGGTTTGGTTAAAACGCTTTGTTAGGCCATCCGTCTGTGTGTGGTATGGTGTTGTCCTCATGCTCCTGATGCCCAACAGCCTACAGACCCGTTTCAACAGTGTGAATTTAATGCCTTGATCAGTTAAAATCTCCTGTGGAAATCAAATCCCTGAGAAAAGTTGAATCAGTGAGGAAGCCACATGTTTTGCTTCAACAGTCTTTAATGGAAAAACTTCAGGATATCTGGTCGCATAGTCTTTAATGACTAGCATAAAGCAATTTCTAGATTTACTTTTTTCCACAGGGCCAACTATGTCCATCCCAAGACATAGAAAAGGTGTACAAGACATAGAAATGGGGGTGGGGAAGGGTTGAAGTGGTGCTTTGGTAGGGACTCTAATTGAGGTTTTCTGACACTCAGGGCAGCTTCTGCAAAATAGAGCAACATCTGATGGCCCAGGCCTGAAAAGGTACCGCTTAATGCGAGCAGTGGTCTTATACTTCCCAAGATGGCCATCCCAGGGAATAGAGTGTCCTAAAGTCAGCAGCAAGTGCCTTCTTTAACTAACTGCTTAAATGTTGATGGTATAAAATGCCATCTTGCAATATGTACTGCTCTTTATTTGTGTCAGACCCTACAGAGCAGGGCAGACAAAGTTGGATCATTCTGCTGCCTTTGTCTGATGTTTGTGGGTATTGAAAAACCCAGTGGCATATTTAGAGCCACTTCAATTGAAGTCTCAGTCAGAGCATGTTGAATTTTCTCACGCCTTCTTTGACTGCGTGGCTTCCGAGATTTCCCAGGTTCTGTCTGCAACTCAGCCTTGAAAAAAAGGTAAAGCACCTAGTGTTGCAAAATGTTCATCTTGATTTTTAGCTTGGGACCTGGTTACAGCCACATTACAGCTCTGCATATCCCTCAATAAATCATAAATGACAGGCAGATCCTCCCCAAGAACTACAGGATAGGGTAGGTTATCAGTCACCCCAACCTTCAACAGATAGGGAGCCCCCTGCACCTCAACAAACATATCAGTAGTGGGGTATATTTTCTTATCACCATGTACACAGCAAACCAATATTGTTTCAAAAGGGCATTGTCAAGAAAATCCGAGCTCATCCCACTTCCCCATGCTGGAGAAGTTAGTTTAACAGTAATAATAAATAAAGTTATCTTTAAAATGAATCACTCAAGTGACATCAGGGCCCAACAGTAGACTTCAGTGTCAATAAAGTTAGTTTAACAGTAATAATAAATAAAGTTATCTTTAAAATGAATCACTCAAGTGACATCAAGGCCCAACAGTAGACTTAGGTGTCAATAAAATAAATCTGGTTGTGTGTGTTGTTTTTGTCTCATGCAAACTTTGCTTTAATTCTACTTTTTTCTATCTAATCATAAGAAATCATAGTCAGTCAGAGAGAGTCATGAAGCAGGAAAAGCAGGTTTCCTGGAAAAAGAGGAAGTAAGTTTCCAGCCTGCAGATTTATAAAAATAGCTGAGACTATTCCTTATTTTAAAGCATGAAAGTTTAAAAAATTAAATCTAAACATTTTGAGTAATTTGATAAGATTCAAAGTAAAATACTTATATTAATATTGGTTTACTTGTAATAATACTTACACTTACATTTGTGGGAACACTTACAAGAAAAACAAGTAACTGTAACTTTGGTATAAAATAATTAGAATCATGGATTATTCTTGGTTTCTTTTCAGAAAACATCTGAAATAACTCACATTAAGATTATAATAAGAATAATTAATAAGTTATGGTTATAAAATTATAAATGAATGCTAAATCAGAGAAGCTAAAGAAAATAAATGTGATATAAATGTGATTTTGACATTGAACTTGAAATGGTGTAAAAGGTGTAAAACTGCAATTAAACATCACTGATATGGAGGTAGATGGTAGGTGAAAGGTGAAAGGTGAAAGGTGACAGGCTAAGGGAAAAAGGGGAACTAACAGGAGAGCAGAGATGATCAGCACCTTATATGGAAACAGGAGGTTGAGCAACCCTGAGACATTAGCACAGACATCATGACATGATGTCTCTTAAGACAGTGATGGATATGAGATCATCTGTCTAAGCAGACAGATAAACCCTATAAAAGGTGGGTGCAAAAGAGGAACCTTTCGTTGGATCCTCCGGGCAGCTTCGAGCCAAGATCGAGATGGACAAAGAACTCTGCAGCTGAAGAAGAGCCGGGGCCACAGAGCCGAAGACTGTCCTGTTCATGGAAACCAACCCGTCTGGCCCACAATCTGTGGCTTCGAATCGCACTTCTCTCATCGGCTGGGTTCAGACCCCAAAGACAAAGATGAAGACAAAGGCAAAGACAAAGACGAAGAACTGGTGCCTTTTTTCCTGCCAGCACCAAGTCCTGTGTGACCTCACCATCCATGCGGAGAAGAAGCTCATCAGACCTACAGAGATCCCTGCCTTCGCCGATCAACATCTTCCTCCTGCTGCAGCACCTTCTTCATCATCAAGCCAGGTCTGGGGTTCGAAACGCCAAACTCCGTCCGTCTCTCTCAAAGGTTCCCTTTTTTAGTTCTCAGCAGTAGGGAAAGATAGACTAGATGACTGATTTTACTTATTTGATTATTTCTGCTACTGAATTAAGCTGTACTGACCCTTGCAAAAATGCCTTACTAATAAAATATTTAGCATAAAGAAAATCTAAAAGATGTTGTGGACATTCAGTTAATGAGTCACCTTAAAGTTCTTTGATGGTTGTAAAATAGCTGTGATGTTTGATTCTGGAGAGGAAAAAGTGGAAAATGTTTTTAGGTTGCTGGTAGCCCATATGTAAAACAACATTCTTGGGACTCGCCCGAGTCACTAAAACCTACCTGGTTCAATAACAAATGCACGTTGTAAAATAGAGAACGAGCGACCGTTAACAGGTGTGCTCTGTGAAACTAGTTGGCTGTAGGCTGCTCAGTCTGGCTAATTCACAGGGGGAAGAAGGGTGGGACACCTGGATGTAGGCCGTCAGATAACCAGGCGAATCGTTTCTCGAAACCAGCTTAAACAGAGTTTGCTTCAGTTCTGGACAGGGTAAATCCCAGCAGATTTAGGAAACTCAATTAACCCATTAGAAGGAGAGCTGGTAGCACATCTCCCCTCTCAGAAGAGGAAGTATGAGAGTGAGAGAGTAGAGACAGAAAGGAGGGGGGGGGTGTTGCGCAACAACAAGTGGCGCCCAACGTTGATGATGAAGAAGGTGCTGCAGCAGGAGGAAGACGCCGATCGATGAAGGCCAGGATCTCCGCAGGTCTGATGAGCTTCTTCTCCGCATGGATGCTGAGGTCACACAGGACTTGGTGCTGGCAGGAAGGAAGGCACCAGTTCTTCTTCTTTGTCTTTGCCTTTGTCTTCATCTTTGTCTTTGGGGTCTGAACCCAGCCGATGAGAGAAGTGCGATTCGAAGCCACAGATTGTGGGCCAGACGGGTTGGTCCCCATGAATGCACAGGACAGTCTTCGGCTCTGTGGCCCCGGCTCTTCTTCAGCTGCAGAGTTCTTTGTCCATCTCGATCTTGGCTCGAAGCTGCCCGGAGGATCCAACGAAAGGTTCCTCTTTTGCACCCACCTTATATAGGGTTTATCCACCCTTTTGGTGCGTTTGTATTGGCTGTCTGCTTAGACAGATGATCTCATATCCATCACTGTCTTAAGAGACATCATGTCATGATGTCTGTGCTAATGTCTCAGGGTTGCTCAACCTCCTGTTTCCATATAAGGTGCTGATCATCTCTGCTCTCCTGTTAGTTCCCCTTTTTCCCTTAGCCTGTCACCTTTCACCTACCATCTACCTCCAACATATCAGTGATGTTTAATTGCAGTTTTACACCTTTTACACCATTTCAAGTTCAATGTCAAAATCACATTTATATCACATTTATTTTCTTTAGCTTCTCTGATTTAGCATTCATTTATAATTTTATAACCATAACTTATTAATTATTCTTATTATAATCTTAATGAGAGTTATTTCAGATGTTTTCTGAAAAGAAACCAAGAATAATCCATGATTCTAATTATTTTATACCAAAGTTACAGTTACTTGTTTTTCTTGTAAGTGTTCCCACAAATGTAAGTGTAAGTATTATTACAAGTAAACCAATATTAATATAAGTATTTTACTTTGAATCTTATCAAATTACTCAAAATGTTTAGATTTAATTTTTTAAACTTTCATGCTTTAAAATAAGGAATAGTCTCAGCTATTTTTATAAATCTGCAGGCTGGAAACTTACTTCCTCTTTTTCCAGGAAACCTGCTTTTCCTGCTTCATGACTCTCTCTGACTGACTATGATTTCTTATGATTAGATAGAAAAAAGTAGAATTAAAGCAAAGTTTGCATGAGACAAAAACAACACACACAACCAGATTTATTTTATTGACACCTAAGTCTACTGTTGGGCCTTGATGTCACTTGAGTGATTCATTTTAAAGATAACTTTATTTATTATTACTGTTAAACTAACTTTATTGACACTGAAGTCTACTGTTGGGCCCTGATGTCACTTGAGTGATTCATTTTAAAGATAACTTTATTTATTATTACTGTTAAACTAACTTCTCCAGCATGGGGAAGTGGGATGAGCTCGGATTTTCTTGACAGCATATACAATTACTGTAGTTGGGACATGGTTCTTGTGCACTAGAGTCTGTGTGCTGCCAGTATCTATTAAAGCATTCATTTCATGTCCAGCAATCTTCACTAGAATGATTTTATTTGACTGCTTTATTTCAGGTTTAATATCCATATTCTGATTAGGCACAAAACACATTTGAGTTAGCTTACTTTGATTCTTGGGGCACATGGGCTTGGTGTGACCTTCTTGTCCACAGAGGTAACACACTAGTGGTCCTTTTCCTTGTCTTGAAAGGCTGATTTTCTCTTAAAAAAGACTTATCCACACCCGTTGCTAACTTTTGATGAGGCTTTGAGGATTGTAACCGACGAGAGTCTTTGGCAGCTCTCCATGCACTGTTGCTCCATGGCTGACTCCTACTTCTGGCAGCTACAAACACTGCTACACTGGCGGATGCCAAAGTAGCAGTTTCTGCAGCAGACTTTGGATTGTGCTCCTTTATCCAGACCTGAAGCTCAGGACACAACATTCTCAAAAATTGTTCCAGAGTAATCAGTTCGTCAACTTGTTTCACAGTTTTATCTTTAGGCTGAATCCACTTCTCATAAAGTTCTTTGAGTCTTGAATACAATTCCTTTGGACTCTCATCAAGACTATCAAGGCAGTGAAATCTTTGTCAGTAAGTTTCTGGATTTATATCATATTTTGTAAGATGGCAGCTTTTACCTTTTCATATTCTAGGGAATCATCCGCATCCATGTTAACATAGGCACTGCGAGCCTTACCAGTCAGAAGAGGAATAAGATGAAAAATCCAGTCTGACTTTGGCCAACAATAAGCAGCTGCAATTCTCTCAAAAGTACTCAGAAAGTGTTCAATATAATCTTCAACAGTTCATTTTTCCAATTTAGGATGACAAATGTGCACATGTTACGCCTCTTATGAGTAAGGACTCTGTAGGGGAATAATGAAAACACGGACACGATGTCACTGCTTTCGTCTCCAGTGTTGTCCATCCATCCATTCATCTTCTTCCGCTTATCCGAGGTCGGGTTGCGGGGGTAGAAGGGAGGCCCAGACTTCCCTCTCCCCAGCCACTTCTTCTAGCTCTTCCGGGGGAATCCCGAGGCGTTCCCAGGCCAGCCGAGAGACATAGTCCCTCCAGCGTGTCCTGGGTCTTCCCCGGGGCCTCCTCCCGGTGGGACGTGCCCGGAACACCTCACCAGGGAGGCGTCCAGGAGGCATCCTGGCCAGATGCCCGAGCCACCTCAACTGGCTCCTCTCGATGTGAAGGAGCAGCGGCTCTACTCTGAGTCCCTCCCGGATGACTGAGCTTCTCACCCTATCTCTAAGGGAGAGCCCAGCCACCCTACGGAGAAAACCCATTTCGGCCGCTTGTATCCGCGATCTCGTTCTTTCGGTCATGACCCAAAGCTCATGACCATGAGGGTGGGAACGTAGATCCCCCAATAAATCGAGAGCTTCGCTTTTTGGCTCAGCTCTCTCTTCACCACGACTGACTGGTACAGCGCCCGCTTGACAGCAGACGCTGCGCCAATCCGCCTGTCGATCTCTCGCTCCCTTCTTCCCTCATTCGTGAACAAGATCCCGAGATACTTGAACTCCTCCACCTGGGGCAGGACACCCCCCTTGACCCGGAGAAGGCACTCTACCTTTTTCCGGCTCAAGACCATGGCCTCGGATTTGGAGGCACTGATCCCCATCCCGGCCGCTTCACACTCGGCTGCGAACCGCTCCAGCGAGAGCTGCAGATCATGACCTGATGAGGCCAGTAGGACCACATCGTCTGCAAAAAGCAGAGACGAGATCCTAAGGCTACCGAATCGGATCCCCTCAACACCTTGGCTGCGTCTAGAAATTCTGTCCATGAAAGTAATGAACAGAATCGGTGACAAAGGGCAGCCCTGGCGGAGTCCAACTCTCACCGGAAACGAGCCCGACTTACTGCCGGCAATGCGGACCAGACTCTGACACCGGTCATACAGGGACCTGACAGCCCGTATCAAAGGGCCCGGTGCCCCATACTCCCGGAGAACCCCCCACAGGGCTCCCCGAGGGACGCGGTCGAACGCCTTCTCCAAGTCCACAAAACACATGTAGACTGGTTGGGCGAACTCCCATGCACCCTCCAGGACCCTGCTGAGGGTGTAGAGCTGGTCCAGTGTTCCACGACCAGGACGAAAACCACACTGCTCTTCCTGAATCCGAGGTTCGACTATCCGACGGACCCTCTTCTCCAGGACCCCTGAATAGACCTTGCCAGGGAGGCTTAAGAGTGTGACCCCTCTATAATTGGAGCACACCCTCCGGTCCCCCTTTTTGAACAGGGGGACCACCACCCCAGTCTGCCAATCCAGGGGAACTGCCCCCGATGTCCATGCGATATTGCAGAGTCGCGTCAACCAACACAACCCTACAACATCCAGAGCCTTAAGGAACTCCGGGCGGATCTCATCCACCCCCGGGGCCCTGCCACCGAGGAGCTTTTTAACCACCTCGGCAACCTCGCCCCCAGAGATTGGAGAGCCCAACCCAGAGTCCCCAGGCTCCGCTTCCTCAGTGGAAGGCATGTTGGTGGGATTGAGGAGGTCTTCGAAGTACTCTGCCCACCGGCCCACAACGTCCCGAGTAGAGGTCAGCAGCACACCATCCCCACTATAAACAGTGTTGGTGCTGCACCGCTTCCCCCCCCTGAGACGCCGGATGGTGGACCAGAATCGCCTCGAAGCCGTGCGGAAGTCTTTCTCCATGGCCTCTCCAAACTCCTCCCACACCTGAGTTTTTGCCTCAGCAACCGCCCTCCTAACCCTAACTTTGGCAAATAAAGAGCAAATGTTTCCAAATTCTCAATGATTGTTATGTACAATAGTACGTTTGAAGCACCAAAAAATAGCAACTATTAATTTCTTTTATCCAGTAATCTGTCATATACTTAACATTAGAACGGGATTTTCCAGAAAACCTACACTCTCATCTTTTCAGGAAGTCTAATCTTTGTGCCCTGCTATATTTTTTCATATTAGCAATGAAAAAATATAAATACACACAATATGTCTGAAAACTGGTGACTGACTTTTTCTTGTCAGGCTTAAGTGATAGAAATAGGAGAAAGAGCGATTGTCTTGGCCATTAAAAAAACAACACAAAACAGTATTTATTTATTTTACAATTTTGTTATTGTTTCTTTTTTAAGCAGCAGCTGCTGATTAATCTGAGTGTTACAACCTTGACATGATTATATGAGTTGTTTTACCGAGAAATTGATCAGAAGCGCCGTGAAAATGAACGGATCCGCCTCTCTGGCTGCAGTTCGCGCTCCCGACACGGGGGGCCGGATTTTCACAGAACAGAATTTTGCACAAGACCAACTCTAGTAGCTGAAGCCGACACATCACTAATGTTTTGGTTAAACCGTTAGCAAACAAGTACATTTAATCTACATATATCCTGGACAGACACATTGAGGAAATCCCCCCACATATAGTTGTTCTTATTGTGCCAATAAAACAGAGAAACATTCAGACCCACAATAATAAAAATCCCTTATAACAAAAAGTGTTATAAAGAAAAAAAAGCTGAGACAAGGAAGGCTTATTGCTTCCATTTCCATATTCTTGTCTTGCAAAAATGTTGCTGCCAGATCTTCCTCTCATCTTGTTTTCTACTCTATTATTTGGTCTTTCTGTGTTCTTCCCCTCTGATTCTGATCAATTCCCCCGAAGGTGTTGGCAGAGGGAAAATTCGAAAGCAACTCTTTAAGTAACTGTTAGTACCACACCCAAGTATCTACATGTTAACTGTTATTGTCACAATAATTTCTATTTCTAAGATAACAAATCTGATTTCACAAAAAAATGGATTTGGGTTACTTCAGGCTGCAGTGTGAACGTAGCCAAAATGAGCAAATGAAGTATTAGGGTCTTCTAAAGAAACAAACAAAACAACAAACCTTGTCCTAATGGTCAATTATTTGTACACAATCCTCAACCATTAATTTTTAATGCTGGAGAGGAAAATGCTAATGTACATTAATACAATGCATACATGAGTCAAATTTTTAAAATATACTTCGTTTTCAACAACAGTTCAAATCTGCACATTAAAATAAAGAAGGATTTAAAAACAGTTGTAAGGCTTTGGGTTTATGTTTTTAAATAAACATTCTGCTGGAAAGAGATAAAATAAAAAATTAAGGAATGCAAGTGATGTCTTTGGCACCAAGAATTTTGAATGGCCTATCTTGTGACTTGGGTAGGGCCTTGGTAAGTTTCATCAGCCTGGACTTTGCACGATGACAAATAAAAAATATATTGTTGCATCAAAGTTGAAAAGAGTAGATAATTCCTGGCCTTATACTACACTTAAGAACCATGGTAGCCTCAGAATCAACTTTCCAATTTTAACTTCTGCATGTATTTTTGTGCTCATACATTTACCACATCATTTATCACATCACAGCATTGCAACATTTCAATGTTGCAATGCATGGAGAATAATTTGATCAGACTTTAACAGACATCTGTTAAATCTACATTGCAGAAAAACAAAAAAAGAAATCCTGCAGCCTGCAGAAAAAAAAGCAGATTTATTTTCCATTCAACAACTTTATGAAAACCACTGTAGGAGAAATTCAGCTTTGTATTTACATTTGAAAATTATCGTTTTGTAAGGGGCTATGCCTTGAAAATACAAGACAGACCCAGCATTGCACTCTGCAATACTTTCTGTGCTACCACAGGAAAGTCGGCCAATGACATGCATTAATGAGTAAAGAAATGAATACACTGTCAGAATATAGTGGGAACCTTTTCATAACACAATACAGAAAAACAAGACTTTGTTGAAATCTTGCAGGCATTTAAAAACACACTTAGAAAACTCAGTGGGCACAAATGGATACATCTAATCCAAAAGTAGCTTTCATGGCCGCTTCTGTGTCCCTATGGAATCTGTTACCAGTCAGCCTCACTCAGTCCAGGGAAGCAGCTGCTGTTTGTAAAGTCCAGCAAGAACTTTGGCTGCACATTGGATTATATGATGTTGGCTTAATCCTGTTACAGACTTGTGCCAATCTGTTCTGCTGATGTTCGGCAGACTGCGCTCCAAGATCTCTCCCACTGTAACGACCAGGCCGGACCAACGCAGGCTGTAGTCAGGCGGTGTAAGGGAATGAGCCTGTAGAGGAT
Source organism: Xiphophorus couchianus (assembly GCF_001444195.1). Taxonomy (NCBI): domain Eukaryota; kingdom Metazoa; phylum Chordata; class Actinopteri; order Cyprinodontiformes; family Poeciliidae; genus Xiphophorus; species Xiphophorus couchianus. The sequence goes on from NC_040235.1 coordinate 417,978, forward strand.
CACAAACCAATGAGATCCATGTAAGTGACTTTCCGTTAAGTACTTTAGAAGTTTACATTCAAACAAACATCATATTTTAGCCTCAGACAAAGATTTGGTCAGTCCATTATGGTCAATAACAAACAAGCAAGATTTCTGACTCTCTCAGACCTGTAACTTCCCTTTAAGAGGCTCCTCCATCCTCCATTCATTACCTGTATTAATGACACCTGTTTGAACTTATCAGTATAAAAGACACCTGTCCACAACCTCAGTCATACTCCAAACTCCACTATAGTGAAGACCTGTGCAATCACACTAGAAACAAAATTGTAGACCTGCACCAAGCTGGGAAGACAGAATCTATAAAATTGTAGATTGTGTGAAGTAGCTTGGTGTGAAGAAATTAACTGTGGGAACAACAATTAGAAAAAGGAAGACATATAAGATCACTGATAATTTCCCTTGATCAGGTGCTCCACACAAGAGCACCTGATCTTATGGTGCTCATAAGATCATAAGAACGATGAGCAAAAATCCCAAAACCACATGGGGGGACCTAGTGAATGACCTGCAGAAGGTAATTCACTAGGCAGTGAATTATAAAAGGCTACTGTACACACTACGCCGTCAGGGACTTAGATCCTGCAGTGCCAGACATGTTCCCCTGCTTAAGTCAGTATAGAGCATTTTGGTGTTCCAACAGAGTATTGGGAGAATGTCATATGGTCAGATGAAACCAAAGGAGAACTGTTTGGTACAAACACAACTCGTCATGTCTGAAGGAGAATGAATGCAGAGTTGCATCCAAAGCACCTACTGTGAAACATGAGGGTGAAAACATCATGGTTTGGGCCAGTTTATCTGCAAAGGGACCAGGACGACTGATCCATGTATATGAAAGAATGAATGGGGTCATGTATCGTGAGATTTTGAGTGAAAACTTCCTTCCATCAGCCGATGGAAGGAAGATCTTCATTCCTTCCATCAGCATTGAAGATCTTCAAGCACATCTTCAATGCACTTGAAGGTGAAACGTGACCAGGTCTTTCAGCATGAAAAAGATCCCAAGCATACCGCCAGGTCAATGAAGACGTGGCTTTGTAAGAAGCATTTCAAGGTAGGGCTAAAACATCATTGTAATAGAGGAGAACTGCATAAAGGGCTAAAATACCAGTAACAGTGTGTGCCAACCTTGTAAAGATTTATAGAGAACGTTTGACCTCTGTCATTTCCACCAAAGGATATATAACAAAGTACTGAGATGAACTTTTGTTATTCACTAAATACTTATTTTCCACCATAATTTGCAAATAAATTATTGTCATAAGAGAGGAGAAGTAGGACACAAAATTCAAAACATTATGGCTGTCATTGACCAGATTTGCTTACAATTACTTTCATACCAAAGTTACTGGTATTTTTCCATGTTCTAAATGTTAATGACTTGTTAATGCAGCATTTTTTTGTGTTTTGCAGAACGATTCTATAACAACATAACATCTTGCAGCCGCCATGGACTGGCTTTATATCTCAATAAAGATCCTGAAAAGCTATTGAATGAATATGGAGTAAGTATCAATTGTTTTAAAAAGGATATTTTCATTCACTGTGCTAAATGAGCTGTGGTGTAAATGTTTGTATTTCTCTTGCCAAGATTCAATGCCTTTGTGATGAAGAGTTGTTGAGTTTTACCACCACATTCATTTTTATTGTACAAATCACAGAACATATAATTTTCAAACACTACTATTAATGAATAGATTTTCTAACAAATGTGTTAGAAAATCTTTTCTCCTTAAAGATGATGTAAAACTTTCATAAAAAATATTTTTCTACATTTGTTAAAACTGTCACCATGTTGTGTGTGTGGAAATAATATTATGAAATTATTTTTGTTGAACATTACATTAATGTATAATCGTGAATTTACCTAGATGAGTTACAAGGAGACTACAAATGGAGACTACAAATGAGTCTGGCCTTTGATAGCCTTTAACATGAATTTGCATAAGGAAGTGATGATGGCAGCCTGTAGGACAAGGTAAAAGTGCAGCATAAAGAAGACCAGAACACAGGAACAAAAATGAGATGAATCAAATTGTAGTTAAAATTATAACTTTGTTCCAGGACAGAATCTGTTGCTACAGATCAAAGATGTTTGCTTCAAAGTAGGCATCTTTGCTCTGTAACCTCAATAAAACTTTTTATGACTACTGGCCTTAGTCAAAAGGCTGACAGGATGGGGGCGGGCTGCACAGCAGAGCAAGACAGACACTGGAGGGTTATATAGAAGGAGACAAAAACAAAAAACCTCAGATCTCACAGGGATTGCCTTTGGGTAACTCTGTATGCACATTTGATGCTTAAGTGATATATCAAGTGATGTACCAAGATACATCTTGTACTTTTAATAAACTTTGGTTGATTTTAACTCTTTGACCCTTTTGGAATCTCCTGCTTCAACGAACCTTAGCTGGAGACGTGAAAGTTTTCCAACATATGACAGTATAGCATGAGACTGAATCTGTGAAAAGATGGAGCTCGTCCACCACCTCCACCTTTACAGTAGAGTCAGTTATCATGAAGAATATAAAAATGGTGCAAGTTTAATATGACAGAGGTTTATGTAATTATCTTGTCTCTTTTTGTCTGTTCTTAGAGTGGGAACCCTGATGAAATCCAGTTCAGGTGACAAAATTTCTGATGAGCTGTCCTGGTTTTGATGAGATGAGGCTTTTGAAGAAGAGTCTAGTTTCCCATTACACGCTGAAGAAGTGTGTGGGGGTGTGGATTCGTCCTGACCTGGATGAGATGAGGCCTCCGATCTAGTAGCTGCAACAGCAGCAGTAAGTTTGCAGAGCATAGCTTTATCCCATGTTTATTAAGATGGTGTCCATCAGGTCCAAAACGGTGGAACGTTCAGAGAAGATCAGTGGTTATCAATGAAGGTCACTGTGCTGGCAGCACATGCTTTTATCAGCCATTTGTTTATAGAAATCAGTCGAGAGTATTTCAAGTCACCCCATCCTATTGCTGGGACAGAGCCACTAAGAAAAATCTTCTTTTAGTTTTCCAGTAGTGTTCCAAAGAATTGCAAAGTCTTTTGTCAGAATCTCCGATTGTTTTGCTAGATCATTAGCTCCCCCATGCACAACTAGAGTTTCAATATTCGGCTGATCAGTGGTTAGAGAGAGTATCCATCCATCCATCCATCCATTTTCTTCCTCTTTATCTGGGGTCAGATTGTGAATGTGAAGCGCTTCACATTCGGCTGCGAACCGCTCCAGCGAGAACTGCAGATCATGACCTCATGAAGCCAATAGCAAAACATCATCTGCAAAAAGCAGATATGCGATCCTAAGGCTACCAAAACGGATCCCCTCAACACCTTGACTGCGCCTAAAAATTCTGTCCATGAAAGTAATGAACAGAATTGGTGACAAAGGGTAGCCCTGGCGGAGTCCAACTCTCACTGGAAACGAGCCCGACTTACTGCCTGCAATGCAGACCAGACTCTGACACCCGGTACCCCATACTGCCGGAGAACCCCCCACAGGGCTTCCCGAGAGACACGGTTGAACGCCTTCTCCAAGTCCACAAAACACATGTAGACCAGTTGAGCGAACTCACAAGCACCCTCCAGGACCCTGCTGAGGGTGTAGAGCTGGTCCAGTGTTCCACGACCAGGACGAAAACCATACTGCTCTTCCTGAATCTGAGGTTTGACTATCCGACGGACTCTCCTCTCCAGGATCTCTGAATAGACCTTGCCAGGGAGGCTTAAGAGTGTGACTCCCCATAATTGGAGCACACCCTCCGGTCCCCCTTTTTGAACAGGGGGACCTCCACCCCAGTCTGCCAATCCAGGGGAACTGCCCCTGATGTCCATGCAATATTGCAGAGTCGCGTCAGCCAACACAACCCTACAACATCCAGAGCCTTAAGGAACTCCGGGTGGATCTCATCCACCCCCGGGGCCTTGCCACCGAGGAGCTTTTTAACCACCTTGGTGACTTCGTCCCCAGAGATTGGAGAGCCCAACCCAGAGTCCCCAGGCTCAGCTTCCTCAATGGAAGGCATGTTGGTGGGATTGAGGAGGTCTTCGAAGTATTATGCCCACCGGCCCACAACGTCCCGAGTTGAGGTCAGCAGCACAACATCCCCACTGTAAACAGTGTTGGTGCTGTACTGCTTCCCCCTCCTGAGACGCCGGATGGTGGACCAGAATCACCTCAAAACTGTATGGAAGTCTTTCTCCATGGCCTCTCCAAACTCCTCCCACGCCCAAGTTTTTGCCTCAGCAACCACCCGAGGCGAATGCCACTGCGCCTGCCGGTACCCATCAGCTGCTTCTGGAGTCCCATAGGCCAAAAAGGCCTGATAGGACTCCTTCTTCAGCCTGACAGCATCCCTCACCGTAGGTGTCCACCAACGGGTTCGAGGGTTGCCGCCGCGACAGGCACTGACAACCTTGTGGCCACAGCTCAGATAAACTGCCTCGACAATGGAGGCACGGAACATGGTCCACTCAGACTCAATGTCCGAATAGAGAGAGTATTTCATCTCCGACAGTAAGTACTTTTGGCATATTTGTGATTTTCTTGGTGTTCACTTTGGGGGGGTGAATGTGCTTTGTAATTGTGGCTGATGTCTGAAGGTGAGGTTTCCCTCACGGGTTCTCGTTGAAGTGCAGCAAATCTGTTTTTCAGTGAGATTCCCACAGAGTCGGAGTGCGTTATTACTTGGGTTGGTCGTTTTGTCCTGCGAAACAGAGCCGGGGGAATAATTTCTCCTTGTTTGTTTTCCTTCGGTGCAGCAGATGATGAAATCGGATGTAGGAACATTCCAGGGTGGGCTGCATGGTGCAGGGCATGCAGCGTCTTCAATGTAGGAAGAGTGGTTTCATTCCTACAAAGATTGTTTAATGCACAGATTCCTGTCCATAATATTTAGAGAATGGATTTTTCTCTATTTTCCTATTAACCTTGAACTCTGAATGTGCACAATATAGTTTGCATTTATACCTGCTGAATGTGTTCCAGTGTCAGAGGAGTTGCTTGTGTGAAGACCTCCACACAGATGCCATGACCAGGGTCTTCCAAGATTAAACAGCCAATGTCAAACCACCTAAATGCAAAACACAATATTTAGTATCACATTGCAACTCTTACATCTTTTGATTCTGGAGGGCAACAGCAACAGTTTATCACAAAAATCACTGGGATTGCAATATGGCATAAAATTCAAATCGCAATATATATTGTGACCGGTGATGATAATACATAACATGATATAACTTGTATAAAACGTACAATAGAAATGAAAAAAAAATCACATAATTGAGTGAAACATATCTGTATGTGTTAAAACATGTCTAACAAATGTTATTTGTACATAATGTTTTTTTAAGTTCAGCTTATATTTAATGATGACTATGTGGTTTCTCTATATAGCAACACAATAACTAATGTAATGGATGTCTGCATCAAATCCTGCCTTTTCTTCCCAGTGTTGTGACTGGGACCTTTAGTTAGTTGCATTGCTGGTATTCAGCTATCTACATGCAGTCGTTTTAACGTGGTAAAACAAATTGCTTGTACTTCTTCAGTCTTACGAGACGGGGTCATTAGACCCTGCAAGTGTTTTTACTCTGTGCACAGACAGTGGGGTCGCACTGAGCCCACATGAGCTCAGTGTGATGTGAATGGAAGTCAATACAAAGCCCTAATATGGGTTAAAAATACAAATGCATGTGTGAGGGTAGCTGAGTGCTTGTGTGTGTTTTGGAAGTTTTCTTCATACTTCTCTGGAAAAAGTTCAGCTATGAAGTTTTCCAAAGCGACTACAGGCTGCTTCTCATGAATCACACCAGCTCGACGCAAGCCATCAATGCGTTCTTGGGCCCCCTGTAGACATATACACCTGCTTACCTTTTAAGAAATAATTTCACACAAGTGTGTGCATACGCTCCTGTTGTGATAAAATGCTGTAGTAACTGAGTTATTAGCTACCTTGTGTCCTAATTTTGATCTTTAACGAGAAAGAAAAAAAACACTAGGTATATCCCTATCTGATCCCAAGTGTCACTTAAGGCATGACTGACTGGTCGGATTGGAGTAGTCTAAATAAAAAGACCAAAAACAGAGAGAGAACTAAGTGATTGACAGAAATTCAACATCAAGAGTGGAAAACCAGTAATGTCGAACCAAACAGAAATTGTGGTGGTTTACATACTGTGGCAAAATAGTCAATATGGATAGTTTAGAAATTTTTTTGAGTTTTCTGTGGACTAGTTCTGGTGTGAGGATGTCATCTGGTGGTGGAAAAAAGTACTATAGACACAATTGGATTTCAAAAAGACATGTTGCTTCATACAAAAGTATAATGTATTTTGTTGGGCGTATCGAACTTTAAAAATACAAAAAGGATTAATGAGATGAATACAGAAGGAAATACTTACAGTGAGGCTTGCAGAATACAAGAAATTGGCCAAAAACAAAAAAACAAATCTCTTTTCAGCAAAGCTGATCTATTAGTGTGTTCTGTAACTGTACTTTTCCTGTTGGGTGACTGGAATTTAAATTGAGTGGATAAGAAAAGCATGAGGAGGGCCTAAAAAAATGTAAGAAACTGCCATTTATAATGGCGTAATACATGTCAGAAGCAGGGAAAGTATGGTGTATCGTTTGGTCACTGAAAGCTATCAGATGTAACTGAACACCGTTCCATGCCATACAATGACCAAAATAGACACCATAAATTTCCACGTTCCACAAAGTAGTCTTGCAACAACATAAAAAGAATAATTTTGAATTGATTTTTACCTTATTTTACAATGTTCTAAGCCATAAACCTTTTAACTTTTAGAGGTATTTTTAAAAAAAAAGCCCATCTAGGGACAAGTGCTGCGAATTAGCTGTTGCTATTGCACTATGACATAAACATGGGACTGCTGTTTTGTTCAGTTTGTCTATGTCGCTGTATGTCTGTCCCTACCAAATAAACCAATTAAATTAAAATTAAACCAGCAACCTTTTATCCACATGCATGGGAAAAGTGGTGATATATGGCCCTCATGGCTTTCCATTGAGCCCACCTAACTCGGCATGTGTGTGAGTGTCGGTGACACAAAATAGAAACGTGTTTTCGTCGAGCTTTTCTCAACTCTGAGAGGTGTGGTTTTGATGGTGGGGTGGGGCGACCCCTCTTATATTGGCAGGGAAAAAGTTGGCCTAGACATCCGCTATCTGGGCTGGGTTAAAAATGCTTGAAGTCTCTACCTGCAGTACAGACAGTTGGAACTTGGTGGTTTGCCCAGTGACATGGCTTACAACTTTTCTTCTTTTGGAAAACTCAGCTTCTTCTAACAATGTTTATCAGAAATGTTTTTAAAAATGATAAATATCAAGAAGAAGAATCAGTGAACTGACCTTAGCTCCAGCTGCATAACCCACTGGTTGAGGGGCAATGTTGGACTGACTTGGCTCTCCAGTGACCGTTGCCATCCCAAAAACCTCCTGGAAGGCCTCTCTTACAGCTTGCACGCTCATGTCCTTATCAGAAGCCACTACAATGTCAATGTCTCCACCTGACTCTGAGGGCAGCAACACAGAAGAATTAACGAAGACCTTCAAATGTTTGGTCACCTAACCAGGTGACCAAAGGACGAAATGTGAGAAGCTTAACCTACTGATGTATGGTGCCATGCCAGGGTCCAGAGTAGTGATCATGGACTCTACTGAGTGTTTGGTTTTATTTAGGACGTTCCTTACCACAGGATTACCTGCTACTCCCTAAAGAGACACACAGGGAACACACACGAACAAGACAACCATAGTTAGCATTTAGCTTCAATACTGTAGTTTTACATAATTTTCTTTTGTATTTTACTGAATTACAGAGTGCTTGACCAAATTGTGTCAAATGGCAAAACAATAAATTGATTTATCTCACAGCACCTTAGTGGTTCACTTCACACAGTATTTATAAATTCTGTGTGAGACCATTTGTATTATATTATAGTTATTGTTTATTATGAGACCTAGACTCTGGACAGTGAGGATGACTTTGCAGCATTATGTAAAATTAACTTTTTTGAGCTTTAGATTATGTTACTAAAAACATGCATGAAGTGTTGCCTTGATTCTGTCATGCATGTTCAAAAAATCCTTTCATTTAAAACCAGGCCTGGTGGCATGGGCGGGTATTTAGGGGCATTGCTCACAGAGTCAGTTGTGCACCCACCCCCAACCCTCCCCAACTGGAAGCTTTTTTCTCCCTTTCTACCAGGAGAGAGCAACTTTTTATCATTCCTATCTCGATTTGATACATTAGGGGCTGCCCCACTTCCCGTATCTGTGCCCTCTGTACCTCTTTTTCAGCTGCTACAGCTGTTTAATCCACTGTTAGCAAGTCATAAGATGTTTTTCCAAGCCACCTTTAAACACAACATGAGTGCCAAGATGCTCACACCAGTTTTACACCAGTGCAGCAGCAATGAAGACATGCTGCTGCTATGCAGGGACAAGTTTGCATAGCTCACCCCCAGCTAACCAAGTGAGCTGATTAATGCTGTTGGATGCATGTAATGTTAGCTAAATGATGTTTAGCTAATGCCAATAAGTCACATTAAGCTTATTAACAAGAATAGGCTACTAATTTTGTTGCCATCTGTGTTCAAAAGTGGGTAGTGCTGGTTACACTTAGTTGAGTAATGTTTTAGAAAAAAAAAGTTACTTAGAGCAGATTTATTGCACTGTATTTTTTTTCTTTTGAGTAATATTTCTACTCTCGAGTAGATTGATTTGGCACTTAAATAGATTTCTTTGAAAAAGATTTCAGAGACTGGAGACATTAGATTCTTAGATTTCTGCAACATATGACCTAATGTTTATGCAAATCTGAGCATAATTGCTCAACATTTTATGTCACTGTTTACATCCTTATTATTTTGCAATAATAAACATGGTTATTTTATTTGAAAGGTTAAATAAAGGTTTGTTTGTGCATTTATATTAAAGTAAAAGCTTGTTTACTCTGCGCATTCTACTCCCCTACCCCCCCCAAAAATAAACCAGTGTACCCCCTGCTAAACTCCTCTGGAGCCGGGGCTTTTTAAAACATCTGGGTGGACCGCCTTAGAGAAGCATCTCCTTTTCTGAGCTGCAGTTTCCAAGCTTTGGAGCTTCCACCTTCTCCTCCTCCACCACTCCTCCACTGAGCTCCGGCAGACTGCCGAGCAGCAATTAGCAAACAGCTGGTGGAACTGCGTATCTGCTGAGCTCATTATAGAAGCTACTACTCAGTGCACCACCAGTGGAAATGTTGATAAAGGATTAATAGAAGGGCAATGTTGTGATGACTTCCAAAAGAGAGTTTCAGAAAGAGCAGGAGTTTTTAAACAGACAAAGCCAAATTTCAAGGCGTTAAATAAGGAAGTAATATTTATTTTAGTTTTCTTGGACAATTTTTTTACTGCTCAAATAACTTGTCAATGTGTATGTTTTATGTGTATGACAAAGTTGATACTGGTAATGTTTCTAGGTCAAATTGTAAGGCATGGGGCATGCTGTGGTGGCGCAGGGGGTTAGCACGCCCCACATTTGGAGGCCTTAGTCCTCGACGCGGACGTCGCGGGTTCGACTCCCGGTCCCGACGACCTTTGCCGCATGTCTTCCCCCCCTCTCCTCGCCCTCTTTCCTGTCTGCCTACTGTCGAAAAATTACGAGCCACTAGCGCCGCAAAAACTCTTCGGAGAAAAAAATAGAAAAATAAATAAATAAATTAAAAAAATTGTACGGCATAAGATTTTAATTTCTGTTTCACATTCTCAAAAAGAAGTCTAAACGTAATTTAAAGCCACATGTGATTGCGGAGCTGTTACCTTTAAAAAACCCCAGATCCCTTTTGGGGAAGTGGTGTCTTCAGACACTCTAGGGTCCTCATCCTCCTCTGGGAAAGTAATTGGAGATCCAGTATTTAGTCCTCCTGTCACTGCTGAATGCTTATAGATGGTGTTAGAAACAACACCTAGACAAATAAAACAGCAGACATTCAATTAAGACAGACAATTAGAAAAGTTAAAATATACCTATGTAAGAGATATATTTATTTTTAATAAGTCTTTATTTAACAAGGTAAAAAGCTATTGAGTTCAAGACCACAAGCATGTGTTGGCCAAGAGGCGGCAGTACACTTAGTGGACAAGCCAAAGGAACCATAACAAAAAAATAGAAATAGTGCAAAAAAGTGCAGTAGTCATTACAGAAGCAATCTAAAATTTATAAAGAAGTTAAGATTTAAAACATAGGCACTGATGTTAGGATTTCCATTGTTGGTGGAAAGGACTGAACGAAGTTCTGACAATTCCAGTTGAGACTGTAAGGCTTTTTAAGTAGAGAGGGCAGAGAAATTGAAAGTTTTCATCTTTTTGCTATTTTCACACGAGGAATATAGAGATACAACTGTCAGAGCGTCAGACAGAAAGGCTTTCGGTTCACTGACAGAAATTGCATAAATAAATAGGAACTAGGCCAATGAGAGCCTTGTTCAACAGAGCAACCCAGTACGCACCTTTCATTTAAGGAATGAATTTCATTTACATTTGCATCTCAAAAAGTGGAATATTGTGAAAAATTTTCTATTTTCATAAAGTTAAACTCAAATTACAGTATACAGTCATCACAGAGTGAACTATTTCAAGCATTTATTTTTGTAATAATGATGGCTTACAGAGTACAAAAAACCTTAAATTTAGTGTCATGGCTAAATTTTGAGTTTAGCCATGACATTTTAATGCATCATAATTAATTTTAAAAAAGTAACATCAGAGTAGTTTCAGAGGTTCTTGATGCACTAAAAATAAAAAATCCTGGGGCGTGCCGTGGTGGTGTAGCGGTTAGCGCAACCCGTATTTGGAGGCCTTGAGTCCCCGACGCGGCCGTCCTGGGTTTGACTCCCGGACCTGACGACATTTGCCGCATGTCTTCCCCCCTCTCCTTCCCCGTTTCCTGTCAGTCTACTGTCATATAAGGGACACTAGAGCCCACAAAAGACCCCTTGGAGGGGTAAAAAATAAAAAAATAAATAAAAAATCCTAAACCCCAAGGCTCTGACTTGGGGTCCCTTCTCTTTTCTCTTCTCTTGGCACTAAATTCAAAGGCATAAGAACTTCTGCTCTTGACACCACTTTGTTAAAAATGTAAATTCTGTTGCGACACCTCCAGGCACTGCAACCATCTTCTGATGTCTATTTATTTCTCATTTTGTACTATTTATTTCTTTATCTTTGTATATTATGTATATACACATAACCTGCATCTTAACTCGAGTCGAGCAAATCTCAATCTCGTTGTAATCTGTTGATGACAATGACAAATAAATCTTATCTTATCATCTGCATTCTTCCCCTTGGCAATATATTCTGTAAATTTGATGTTTATCTTCACTGTTATACTGATGACACCCAGCTCTAAATCACCACTAAACCTTTGTCTGCTCTTCCGCCTACCTCCCTCATGGATCTTAACAAGCTTCGCCCACAACCGATTCACATGACCACAAGTCTCACAAACAAAGCCTCGCGGTGAGTTGTTTCTATGTAAACATGACTCGATTAGTGCATCATTTCTACCGGATTTTCACAATATATCAGCTACTGCAATGGACAAAGGAACTAACAAGTTCATGTCATCATCTGGGAGGAGGTTACTGGTTTCTCAGTCAAGCTGGTTGCAAACCTGAGGCCAGCAGGTGTCAGTCAGTTATGGTAGATCTGAAATTTGGTTTGATGACCTCAATATGAGAAGCTACAGACTGATAGGAGGAACCAAAGAGCTCTGTAAAGGTAAAGGCAAATCTTATGAAGTTGGGGTATAATTAATTTAATTTCACATAATTACCACGGTAGAAGCCATTTGTTTGTTAAAATTTTATGAAATATATTTGTTCTATTTGATGTTTGTTGTGAATGACGTATACTCACAAACGAACGAGGTAATTAGTCCAACGTTTAGAAACTACAGCGGCTGTAATGCGCCACAGCAAAAGGAAACAAAGATAAAATAACCCGAACAAGTCATCAACTCAAAACCACTCGTACCTTTTTACTCTCTCTTGATCTTTGTAGTTTAAGCACACCTGTTACCGTGGCAATCGCCTGTGCCCCGCAAGACGAGCAAAGATTACGTTAAAAACATAGCATTCAGTCCGTTACGAGTTTCCAGGCTCGATATTTATTTCTCGATTATTAATCAGCGCTTCCCTGAACACAGCGATGGTTGATTGACTAACTGTACTTGGTGCTAACGTGGCTAACACGAGTAACAGTTTAGTCCAAAGCCTTTTCTGCTAAAATAAAAACTTTAGTGTATGTCAGATACAGTACACATTGCATATTGATCTGTTTAGCTAATGTAAGACAGGCTTCAAGGTGTAGCATAATGGTAGTATCAGTACTGCCATTATGCTACACGGTACTGCCATGTACTTAGCTAACGGGAAGCATGTGTTTGTGAGACGGCCACGCACATGGTAGCCGCGCTACAACGTAGAATGGGCATCGGCCAATGAAAAGCGGCCCCTGTGGTAAGGTCCATAGCTTGTATCTCTGACATAAAACCTGGTTCACTCTAAACTCAGCACCAAAACTGAGATTCTCATCATTGGTACCAAATCCACCCCATCTGATAGTGATAGTTTTTCTTTCACTCTTGATAATTTTACCTCAGGTTAATAGTCTAGGTGTCATCCTTGACAGCACGCCATCCTTCAAATTCTACATTAATCACGTCACCAGGTCTGCCTACTTCCACCTACATAATATTAACTGCCTCAATCCTCTTTCTCCATTTACCTGTTGTCCCATCTGCCCATTTCACTGCTATGGGTCATAGAGCATTCAGCTGCACTGCCCCTTGAATTCATAACCATCCCAACTTATAAATATTGATTCACTCCATTTCCAATTACAACTGAAAACATTTGCTTAAACAACTTTTTCTATCTGACCCCTTTTGATCCATTAAATTAATTTAACTAGTTTACTGCTGTATCTTTTAATTGATTTGATGTATTTTGTGTGGTATTTTTGAGTGTCCAAAAAAGGTGTCCATATGTAAAATTTGTAGTAGAATGAACATGAGTGTTGTATGCAAACGCAGCCCGTTTCATGTGTTCATCCCACTAACCACCTTGTGAATAAAGGTACTTGGCAAACTGTCCTTTTATTTATCCGTTAGCCCATTCCACCATTCTGACTGACATTACATGATATGGATATGTCCTTGTTTTGTGTACTCCCATACTTGAACACAGACATTTACTAAGGTCTTTAGTCAAATCAATCAATCAATCAAATTTTATTTGTATAGCACATAGTAGCAAGGCATTTCAAAGTGCTTTACATCATTACCAACACAGAAACACAATGCAATATGGAATCAACAATCAAAACACAGCATTAAGTCAAGTTCCATCAATAAATTTGTAATTGATTACATTTCAAATACAATTCTAAACAGGTGGTTTTTTACTCGAGATTTAAAAGAAGTCAGTGTTTCAGCTGTTTTACAGTTTTCTGGAAGCTTGTTCCAAATTTGTGGTGCATAGATGCTGAAAGCTGCTTCTCCTCGTTTGGTTCTGGTTCTGGGGATGCAGAGCAGACCAGAACCAGAAGACCTGAGAGGTCTGGAAGGTTGATACAACAACAGCAGATCTTTAATGGAGTTCAGTGATTTGTAAACCAACAACAGTATTTTAAAGTCTATTCTTTGAGCTACAGGGAGCAAGTGTAGGGACTTTAAAGCTGGTGTTATGTGCTCTATCTTCCTGGTTTTAGTGAGAATGCGAGCAGCAGCATTCTGGATCAGCTGCAGCTGTTTGATTGATTTGTTGGACAGACCTGTGAAGACGCTGTTGCAATAATCAATGCGACTAAAGATAAATGCATGGATGAGTTTCTCTAGATCTGGCTGAGACATTAGTCCTTTAATCCTGGAAATGTTCTTCAGGTGATAGAAGGCCGACTTTGTAACTGTCTTTATGTGGCTCTGGAGGTTCAGGTCAGAGTCCATCACTACTCCCAGGTTTCGGGCCTGATCGATGGTTTTTAGTTGTAATAACTGAAGCTGTGCATTGACTCTACATCGTTCCTCTTTAGGTCCAAAAATAATAACTTCAGTTTTGTTTCTGTTCAGCTGGAGAAAGTTTTGGCACATCCACACATTTATCTGTTCTAAGCATCTGTTCAGTGATTGGATGGGCTCTGAGTCACCTGGTGACATCATAATGTAGAGCTGTGTGTCATCTGCATAGTTATGGTAGCTAATATTATTTCCTGTTATAACCTGGGCTAGTGGGAGCATATAAATATTGTATAAAAGGGGTCCTAGGATTGAACCTTGGGGTACCCCACATGTGACCTTTGACCTCTTTGATGAGAAGTTTCCAATTGAAACAAAGAAATCCCTGTTCTTTATGTAGGATTCAAACCAGTTAAGCACTGGACCGGAGAGTCCAACCCAACTCTCCAGTCAATTCAGTAATATGTCATGGTCAACAGTGTCAAAAGCTGAACTGAGGTCCAACAGAACCAGCACTGTGGTTCTCCCACAGTCTGTATTTATATGGATGTCATTGAACACTTTTACGAGGGCGGTCTCTGTGCTGTGGTGAGCACGAAAACCAGACTGGAAGGAGTCAAAGAGGTTGGTTATAGTTAGGAAGCTAGTTAATTGTTTACACACAGCTTTTTCAATAACTTTGCTGATGAATGGGAGGTTGGAGATCGGCCTGTAATTCTGCATTAGTGATTTGTTCAGATTGTTCTTTTTTATAAGTGGTTTGATTACTTCTGTTTTTAAAGCCTGGGGGAAAACGCCTGATGAGAGCGATGAGTTTACTATTTGGATCAGGTCAGTAGCAACGACAGGCAGGACTTTCTTAAGGAAATGTGTGGGTAAAACATCCAGACAGCAGGAACTGGAGCTTAGTTGACTTATAAGTTCCTGTAGGGTTTTATAATCAAGTAGTTGAAATTGGGTCATTTTTCCTGTATTTGTTTTGTTTGGGCACAGCTTTATAGTGGCTTTATAGTGAATGTACAGATGAATGTGAATGTACAGATTAATCCTCTGATTTTTTGAATTTGCTCTGAAAAGAAGCTTTTGCTTTTCAATCAAGAAAACATCATTACAGTCCTTGAATATTCAGATCAATGGAAACCCTATAGAGCAAGTATCACAAGAAAAATATTTAGGAATTATTCTGGATGCTCAGTTAAATTTTAGGAGCCATGTTGATAAAATCAGCAAAACTGTTAGATCAAATATAAACTGTTTTAAAATTGTTAGAAATTGTTTAACTCTTCAAGATAGATAAGAGATAAGATAAGATAAATCTTTATTGTCATTGTCACAAGGACAACGAAATTCAAAGGGTGCCATCAGTTGGTGTACATGCCCAAAAACAAAAAATAACTGTCTCACAATTCACACACAACGCAAGAATCAACACAACGCACTCTGTGTGTGATTGATTTGTTGATTTGTGAAACATCACTGTGCAGAGATGCTTTTTAACTCAATGATCCTTTCACATTTTCCCTATGGAGCTACTGTCTGGTCTCAGACTAGTCAAACTATACTCAAACCATTAGCAAGACTCTATAATCGGTCTTTGAAAGGTTTATATCAAAAGCCAATCAGATTCCATCATTGTCACATTTTGGCTAAATTCGGCATTTTTGACTTTTCTGATTTTATAAATTATAATCTTTTAAAATTGATTTTTAAGTGTTTAAATGGATATGCACCTAAATCATTAAGTGATTGCATAAATAGACTGCAGGGCAACAGCAGATCTACTAGAGCAGCTTCAAATGGAAATTGTAAGGTTCCCTTTCGAAGAACCACTTTTGCTCAAAGTGCTCTGTCCATGAGAGGATCTGCAGTTTGGAACTCACTTCCTGTTGATTTAAAGTCTGTAACCAGTTTCAGTATGTTTAAGAAGCAAACAAAACTCTGGTTGTGTCAAAAACAGAACTGTACCTACTTTTGATGTTTCATGTTTCACTGTTTGTTCGATTATTACTTTAACTTTTAGAGGTTTTTTTTTTTTTTTTAAAGCCCATCTAGGGACAAGTGCTGCGAATTAGCTGTTGCTATTGCACTATGACGTAAACATGGGACTGCTGTTTTGTTCAGTTTATCTATGTCGCTGTATGTCTGTCCCTACCAAATAAACCAATTAAATTAAATTAAATTAAGCTGGAAAACTGGTTGCAGGCGGCAATACATTGGAATTCAGGCGGTAACGTCACAGGAGGGTTTGTGATTCTGTCAACTGTTGCAAATAAAGCTCGAGCATTGTTAATGTTTTTGTTTATGACATCTGCAAAGAAAGCCTCTCTTGCATGTTTTAGTGTTAAATGATAGTTACGTATTCTTTCTTTATAGATGTCACAATGAACGTGAAGTTGAGTTTTACGCCATTTTCGTTCTGCCCTAAGGCAGAGTTGTCTTGCAGATCTAACTGTTTGTGCATTTCTCCATGGAGAAATGCCAGACACAACCTTCATTTTAATTGGGGCAATAGAATCAATAATATCTGAAACTTTAGACTGAAAATCATTTACCAACTTATCTACATTAATACAGCTTAAGGGTGAGGAAGAAGAATAGATTTGATTAAAAGTTCCTGCTGTGTTTTCAGTGAGAGAACGTTTTGTGATGGTTGCTGTTTGTATAAGTGGGTTAAAAGATAAAGAACTTTCAAAGATAACAGCGAAGTGATCTGACAGGGCAACATCAATTACAGAGACAGTAAAAATATTACAGAGACAATATTCACACCCTTACTGATAACCAGATCCAGTGTGTGTCCTTGAGTGTGTGTTGCTTGTTTGACATGTAGTGTTAGACTAAAAGTCTCTAAAATATTAGCGAGCTTTTTTGCCTGACATCCCTGGTCTGTGTGTAGGCTGTGGGGAACAATGTGGCGACTAATGTAGTCTTCAAACAAGCACTTTTGCTACAGGTCAAGAAATGCATACAGGTCAATGTACTTTGTGAAATAGTTCATTACAACAAACATGTATCTGTTTCCATGAGCAGTGACAAGCAATTTTGTGAAATTCATTGCTATTTCTATCAAAACGGCTTTGAGGCAACATGTTTTAAAGGGACCTGCTGATGAGGCATTTGCTACTGGCATGTCTCATACACCACACATTGCAAACACCACATAGTTATGTTTCGAGCCATATATAGCCAGTAGCATCTGGCTTGAGCACATTGTAAAGTTGTTACTACATCAAAATGTCCAACAAGGGAATGGCTATGTAGCCCCCTGTACACTTACGTTTGGAGATCACTTGGGATAAAAATCTGTATAACAGGATCACCAGGGCAATGCCAAACCTGCCCACAGAGAAGAGCTGTGCTACCAATAAGTTTTGGAAACTTCGTCTAAAACTGCCTGTGCTCAGGAGAGTGCTCAGTGTGGATTGATTTTTTTTCTTTTTCAAACCTTCATTTCTGCCTTTCAGGGAGGAACATAGCTTTGTTTGGACAATTGCTCCTTCTTGCTTAGGACATTGTGTAGTTTGACTGATTTTGGGAATATTTTTCCATACATTGTTACTTTCTTATGATGTGCATAAGAACCATAGCAACAGATTGGTTTATAACAAGGAGCAGCTGATTAAAATTGAGGAAATACCACAACTGAAGCCAGAACTCTTAGAAAAGTTGAAAAGGAGGCATTGTGGATGCAGAGAGGAGAGAGAAGAGAAGGAAGTTCAAACAATCTTGTGGCAGACAAACTTTTATATTTCGCACCAGAATGTAGCAAAGGGTTTCCCCCAGAAAACTTGCTAAGCCTGGTGGTCGGGGAACCGAGGCGACCCACCTGTGGTCCACCATGTTTTTGTATTAAAAGATGTTAAGTAGACAGGAAAAGTAAAAATATTACTGGATAATTATATGTTACGGGAAGACATCACCAGTGAAACGCTATTTAAACCCACAAATAGTCTTAAAAACAACTAATCAAAAAATACAATTAAAATGAATAGCAATTATTTGCACTTCTGTTTAATAGAAATTAAGTCAGAGGCTCCATGATAATGGAGATAAATGATAATATTTTAACAAAGACCACAGATACATAAGTGTAATATTTGTTTATTGGAATTATCAATGCTGCTCAATTTAATTTCAGCATAAATAAATTAAATGATTTAAAATGATTTAACATTTAAATTTAAGATGTTAAGGAGCTGGCAAGTTTACTTTATAAAAGTTCAAAGGACAATCTTAATAGTTATACTGTTTTCTTACCATAGCAACAATTTGATACTATGAGTTTAATCTTTGAGTTTGAGCTCTGTTTGCTCACAAATACAAATTAGTAAACTGCATTTATAACTTATTGCTTTTTAGGTTGGGAAAGCATTTGATATGGTTTGATCCATTGTGTAACCGGAAAAATTGTACTAAAAATAATAAGATAATATAAAACGAGCGTGAAGCGTGACTCTGAGGAGAGCGCGAAAGCTCCTCACCGGCTGAACCTGCATGGTTACCTCTGGTTAGCTCTGGCCACTGGTTCGTTAACCACCAACGCTCCGGCCATCCGGGAACACATACATAAATTTTACAGGGAAGACAGAGCAACACGCTGAGCAGCGTGTTGAGATGTAAAGGCCGCATCAGTTTTTGTTCACAAATATAAATCATTCTCACTGCTTACTCAACGCACTTCTTCAAGTTATTCCTGTTTTTCAATCAATCAATCAATCAAAATTTTATTTGTATAGCACATTTCAGCAGCAAGGCATTTCAAAATGCTTTACATCATATCAAACACAAAAACACAATGCAACATAGAATCAACAATCAAAACACGACATTAAGTCAGGTTCCATCAATATATTTGTAATTGATTACGTTTCAAATACAATTCTAAACAGGTGGGTTTTTAGTCGAGTTTGCATCCATAAAAGGTTTACCTGTTACACTTCTACTGTGTTATATGGAACAAAATACCTATTGCTATTTTTATTCCACTCACGCTCACAATCACACAGTTTAAAACAATGTAGACAGCATTTTAATGGGCTTCTGGCACAAGGCTCCGTACACCTCTTTCACGGAATTTCAAGCAGGGACTCCGCCGTCCCTCACGGATTTTTGTGCAATTCTATGGTACCTGTTAGTGTCTAGAATTTACAGGGTTTGTGTTAAGCGCAGTGACCCTCAGTCACTCGCAGTTCACATAGAGCTGAGTAACCAGAGCTAATGTGGTTCATTTTAAACTCTTAACATTTATGTTCTTCAAAGGAACATACCGTAATAATTCCTCACTGGGGGTTGATGTAAATATCCCTACAGGTCAGCCTGTGTCCAATTTGAGAGAAAGGAGGCGAGCGGGATCCGCACTGAGATAACTTCAGAGACAGAGCAGCAGCAGCTTGGGACGCGATGCGCAGAGGCGAGTGCTGTGTGATTGGTCTGATCCCAACTTTAAATGCATAAACTATAAACCTATAAATCTTTTAGAAATAAATCTGCTCCGCAAGTGAAACTCTGAGAACACCGGAGACACTTGCAATTGGGCTTTAAGATAAAAGAAAGTTAAGCAATTTATATTTTTTTCCGCCCCAACTAGGCCTGTCGCGATAAACGATAAATCGATTAATCGTACGATAAATTAAAACTATCGACGTCATTTCAATTATCGGCATTATCGTCTCTTCCGACCTTTTTCTCTTTCTGTTAATGACACCGAATGAAAAAAGGCTCAACTCCGGTGCTCTCCACTGACCCTCCCTTCCTCATTTCCTTAGTGTAAAGCCCAGCGCACACGACACGATCTTAGAGCTGTCGGCTGATTGTCGGCCCATTTTCAAAACCTGACAGACCACACATTAGCCGACAGAAATCCTTGGTATAACGGTTTGATCGGGTTTGTTCCTGCCGTGTGGTGTCCAACAATGGGCACAAAATAATGGCTACAAGTCCAGTGAACTAATTTTAAAACCAGGTATTAATCAATGCATTACTACAATCTACCTGCAATGCATGTGGCTAGTGTCAGCGTAAAGTCCTGACTGAATGAAAATCATTATAACCTATTTACGTCACGTTAACGAAGAACAGCTGAAAAGTTACCGGGTTTATCAACTGCGGTAGCAATTTCGCTCCAACTCATCCTCTTGTCATTTCTATATTCTTTGCATGTTGAATAAACATTAATGTTGTTTCGCGGGTTGCACCGTGTCAGCTGTTTGGGATTCCCCGACGTAATTTCCCCTCAGAAAACACTGAGGAGAATCCGCGCTTTCTGATTGGCTGCCTGTCACATTCAACAGGCTGAGTTAAGCTCCCAGTCGGGGAAAAAACCCTGATTTAGATCGGAGCGGCAAGGAGGATCTACCGTAACACACCACACAACCTTAGGAAGGCCAAAGGTCTAAGATTGTTGTATGGGGAAAAATAGGAGCAAAAAATCATGTAGTGTGAACTATTGCATCAGGTAGTCGATGTGCCCATCTTCTCTATTTAAATTTAATTATTACTGAAGGGCAACATAGTATACAGACTTCATAATCTGCACTCTTTTGGTTGAATGCAGTATTTATTTCCACTTTGGCTTTATGTTGTTTAGTTTTTACAAGTACATTTTTTGTTAATGGAGACTGAGAATCCATTTTGTTTTTGGTTGTTTTGTTTATTTTGGTTGTTTTGTTTTGTTTATCAGCTCCAGTGTTAAATATTCTTTTGAAAATAATGTGTATCTATCTTTGGCAGGAAATCACATGCATTATTACGTCATTTCTATTAAATCAGTGTAAAAAGGTCTTCAGACAATATTATCGTTTATCGCAATAATTTTTTGAGACAATTAATCGCTCAGCAAAATTTGCTATCGTGACAGGCCTAGCCCCAACTGTTAATTTTTCTAAAAATAAAATCAAGCAATGTTTAGCTTGGCGGGGGGTCTAGTAAAGCATGGCGGGCTGCCAGACTTATAATACACTGGGGAAAACCTCTTATTGGAAAGGGAGAGAGAAGGAGCCGAAAAGGAAAATGGTAGTCCCAGGGATCCTCCGATTAGACGTTTTACTACCAATTCCGATACCAATTACCCATGAGGACTGATCACTACCGATCACCAATACAGATCACCTGGATTGGCTGTTAATTTTTCGCTTTAGGTATAAAAGCTACTGTGAGATCTAGCAAAATGGAAAAGTGATCTGGCAATAAAATCACCTAATTCCGTCAAAAACACCCAAAACAAAAACAAGCAAAATGTTACACATATGATTTTTTCCGTCATCTACACTCATGATATTTTTTGTCATCTAACAAAAGAGCAGTACCTTCCATGATGGCTGCAGCTTCAGGCACCTGTCTACCCATGTCTTATGTTACATTTAGTCTTGTTTTTGTTCTTTGGATGGGCTGTGTTGCTTTTGTACAATGACAATAATGCTGATTCTGAATTAAAAGACACTTGCTTTCATGACATTATCTGAATGACTTTCTATGACCCTACAGTTATAGTCTTTCAATGTCCTTACAATAAGGGATCATTTTTCCAATTCTCACCCTAAAAACCTTTCAATCAATCAATCGCTTTATTTTGGTAAATTGTCCACATTAAATACAGGAAACAACAAAAGAAAAGAAAAAAACAATAATAAACAAACCCACAATTTACCAAAAAAGGAATAGGCTGAAGCAAAGCTTATTTTTGCCTACCCTGTGTTTATACCCAACAACCCACCAGGATATCTTCACAATACATATATAAATCTATATAACAGCGTAAGATTTGATAATTTTACATTTTAAAGCTCTTTTAAAGTTCATCAAGAAAGGACTTTTTCAAGTCATTCCACAGCTTCACACCAATAACTGAAACATCTAGACTTTATCTGGCTCTTCTCTTATGCACATTCAAATATAAATAAATCTAGCAAATTATATTTATTTTCTCTTAGCTTAAATCATTTATGAATACCAGAAGGAAGACTGGTAGTTCAATGCTTTATACATTATTTCCAGTATTTTTAGCCCTACCCTACCCATTAGCCTTAAATTTTAATGTTTTACTTTTAATAAAGAGTTTACAATATCCCACCTTATTAATAAGCCTTATAGCTTTTTTTGCAACTTAATTAATATATCAATGGTTGTCTTACTTGCATTTCCCCAGATTTCTGAGCAATAAGACAAATAAGGCATAACCAAAGAGGAATATATAATATGAAAGCCTTTAACATTTATTGAATCAACCATTAATCATCATAAATGATGTATGTGAGAATGTGGCTGTTCTTATTTTTTTTTCTTTTGCCAGTTGTTTGTTGATTCTTGCGTTGTGTGTGAATTGTGAGACAGTTATTTTTTGTTTTTGGCCATGTGCACCGACTGATGGCACCCTTTGAATTTCGTTGTCCTTGTGACAATGACAATATAGATTGATCTTATCTTATCTTATTTCTCTTATCTTATCTTTTATTTTAAACAATATTCGGTAACACTTTATTTGACGGTTGCGAATAAGACCGTCATGACACTGTCATAAACATGACATAACACCTGTCATGAACTGAGTAAGTCTTCATGAACATTTATGACTATTGTCGTAAAGTGTCAAATCATGACACTTTTAATACAAAGTTGACATTATTCAAAATGTCTTTGTTATGACAACTTGTCATTAACCAAGAAATTATGTTCTGATATAAATTTGTTATAAAAATATTACAGATTAAACTTTAAAAATTTAGCTTTATGTTATTAAAGGGTTATAACATATTATGTTATGATTTTTTTCATAGTGTTTATAAACCACCACCAAATGAACCTTGCTAAGCTAGAAATCCAGGGTTAGATGTCTTCTGCAGCTCCTCAGGCCAGAATGACTCTCTACTGTTTTGGATTTGTTATCCCTACCTTGGTATAAAACTGTTATTTTGCCTGCCGGTTGTCAGAGCCAACTTTGAGCCATCTCGGCGTACACACAGAACCTACTCTGAGAGTTATTTGGAGCTTTAATCTGACCTGTTCATGAGTTTTTGAGCTTGTGACTCACATATCATGCTCATGGTATTAAATAAACTTGTCCGTGATTTTCACCTAATAGTGCTTGGCAATTAATGTTTTTCCACAACACTGGAAAAATCTTAATCAATTCAAATTCTTGATTGTTAAACACTAATAACAATGAACTGTTCCTACCTGGCAGTGGAGAAGCATTAGAGAATGTAGGCATCAAGGGCGTCTGTGGTGTTCGTCCAGCATGACCCCGTGTTATGTCGTATCCAGCACTTGTAGAGAACCCTGTCATGGGTGGGTGTACAGGAGAGGCAGCTATACCAGCTGCTGAGAGTGGACTAACAGAAGAAGGTAGAGGAGGCAAAGGGGGGGAATCCACAGGAAGGAAGGTAGAACTGGTAGGGAAAGGTAAGACAAGAGTTGACGAGGGAGGCAACTGGGAGAGAATTGAACATGGCGTAGTCAAAGAGCTACTGAAGTGAGGAAGGGAATCAATGGATGGAGGAGGGTTAGAGACGGAAGTTGAACAATTTGTGATAGAGCTGGTTCCAGAGAGAGAATGCTGACTTGACAGACCTGAAACAAAGAGGACAAAAATCAGATCTCTTTTCCTCTCTGCTTAACATATACAAAAGTTTTTTTGAGAGCCAGAGAAAGGCTGGCGCAGTGCATGAAGGATTGAGAATTTATAGATTCTATATTATGAATCCAAAGGCGTCTTAGCATGTTAGTTATGTGTCATCCTTTGCACAATACATTTTTAGCTGCAATTGACGCACTGAGGCTAACAGTTCTTTCATTAAAGTGAAGCATTAAAGTGTACTGAAAACCATGCCGTCATGCTGGCAGGTCAACAACCTGGCATGTGAAATTACTCCTAACTCATGTGTCCAAGGCATCAGTGTAGAGCCTAAATCATGTCAGCTGAAGAGCTTGGTATGCGTAAATATTTATTTTTACAGTAAAAGGCTGCTAATAACCAATAGTGTCACATACTGTAAAAATTATTGTCATGGTTTGATAAGCTTTAAATTGAGACAAATTTAATCATTCATTTGATTAGATTTTTTTTTTATTTAAGTCTTTAAAATACCAAACTTGTGAAATAATTAAGAAAATAATTTCCTTAAAATTTTTATTGCTAATTTCTTTTCCCAAAAGAGCAATATGTTGATGTTTTTACCATTTAGTTTTACTGATCATAATACACTGCCTGGCCAAAAAAAAAGTCGCCACCTGGATTTAACTAAGCAAATAGGTACTGTAGTGGCACTCTGCGTCCCAAAAGTTCGTTGTACCACCTTTGCAGTTTGTCTAACAATCAATATTTGAATCACTCGACTGAAACCAAGTCTTCTTTTATGATGTTTACTTAAAGAACTCCAAAAGTACACTTACAGAAGAAATGAAAGGCTCTGTACATATCGGTCAAAAAATTGTGTTGCTTCCACCGCATCCAACTGCAATCTGACCTCAAACGTGCATACGGGCAATATGAATGTTATGCATTACGTAGTGGAAGCCAAAATTACTTTTCACAGTAAAAGTATCCCTTTATATTAACTAAGTGTTGGGTAAATTGTATTATTAGTAGTATCAAATATTCGTTGTATCATGTAGCCTTGTAGTTACATTTAGATAATGTTTCTGTGTGTTAAATAACTTTGATTCCTTCCTGAGGCTTCCTTGGGAAATAGAGGTGACAGCTACTCTCAGCAGCTGTTGCCCTGCAGGACTTCCTATAAGACAGAGGTGCTAGTTGCTCCCAGCTGAGTTTATCAGTCCTGAAATAAACTCAGCTCTTCTTTGTGCTACAAAGCCGTTGCTTTGAAGCTATATAACGTGTCCGATTCGACGCCGTGCTTGGAGCAAAAGGGATCTAGAGTGTAGATAACATGTGTCTAGATAGTGAATGTTATCAGCGCTGCAACCATGTGATGAATTGTTGACCCCACCCCTTAAAGTTGCAGCGCTCAGTGTGATAGGGACACTGAAAATAAAAAGAGGAAGCAGGCAGATGTGTTTCAGAGCAGTTTGGAGATTTGTAACTGAAAGCACATCTCTGTCTGCTCTCCTCGCGAGAAACAAAGAATCTAACTCTCTTGTCTTTCCTGTGTTTGTTTAATAGGTATTTAGACCTGACACTAAGTTATACATTCTAGAAAATATACTCATCATGAATTTCTTAAAATTAAATTAAGCATATTTATACATTTTAATCTAAATTATTATTCTATATGAATTCCCCATTAACTGGCTCTTACATTACCCGGCCCCTAATTGGTTAGGCTGGAAAACGAAGCAATTATAAACTTAAAACACCAAGAGTCAAAATCCTTAAAAAAAATGTCCACATATCAACTTGTCTTCTTCATTAGTCCTCTGGCGTAGCTTCCTGAAACAGGCATAGCTTGTTCACAGGTCGCTCCAGCGTGCTGGTATTGGTCTTCAACTTCACTCTTCTCACTGCTCCACTTGAGTCTGGCAGTGTTTCAACTACTCTTCCCATGACCCAGGAGTTGCAGGGGGAGGAACTGTCCACCAAAAGCACTACATCGCCTGACATGAAGTTTCTTCTAGGCTTCAGCCATTTCTGTCGCTCCTGAAGAAGTGGAAGATACTCGCATGTCCAACGAGCCCAGAATAAGTCTGCGAGATATTGGACTTGCTTCCACCTTCTTCTGGTGTAGATGTCATCTTCGCTGAAGACGCCGCCTGGAGGCAGGGTTGGTTGAGCCTTCAGAAGTAGCAAATGGTTTGGGGTTAAAGGCTCAAGGTCATTGGCATCATCTGAAACACTTGTGAGCGGCCTACCATTGATTATACTCTCGACTTCACACATTACTGTATGTAGACCGTCGTCGTTCACTGACTGATCTTTCAGTAGGGAATTGAGAATTCTTCGTGCAGTGCGAATTTGCCTTTCACAAACCCCACCTTGATGAGAGGCAGCTGGGCTGTTGAATATCCACTTTATCCCCTTTGGTTGTCGGACTCTCTCAATTCTTTCATTATCCAACTGTTGGATGGCTTCCCTTAGTTCTCGTTCAGCCGCCACAAAATTTGTGCCATTGTCTGACCTCATGGTGGTAACTTGACCTCTCCTACATACAAAACGGCGGATGGCGTTTATGCAGGAGTCCGTATCAAGGCTGTCAGCAATTTCAATGTGCACAGCTCGGAGAGTGAGACACGTGAACATTACCCCGTATCTCTTGACAGTACCCCGGCCCCGTTTAACCTCAAACGGGCCAAAGTAATCAACGCCAGTGTTTGTGAAAGGAGGTTGGTCTGGAAGGAGGCGATCTTCAGGCAAGTGTAACCTGCAACTCACAAAAACAGGTTAATTAATTTATACTATATATATAGGAAGTTGGGCCTAATCAGAAGATTTTAAATTCTAGGGAACCCAGGTATGAGCAACAACAGAACACACAGTGTCTACAAGAAAAGAGCAAATATTTAATATAATAAACAATTGTGGATCCACATTTAAAACAGACAAACAAATACTGCGCGCTTTTAAAAAAAAAAAATAAATAAATAAATTGAATACTTCAGTCTCCAATGAATTAATTCTTCAGTCTCAAAGTCTCTCAGCTGGTGACCAGTCGGGTCACTATCGACCCGTGCGCCTGGTCCTCTGGGCTGGGGCTCGCCATCCAGTTTCAGGTGAAGAGGGTCTTGGAATCTTTGGCCCTCCAAGCCAAAAGTGTACTGTACAAACTCCAAAAAAAAAAAAAACCTGACCTATAACAAGGCCAAAGTAAAACATTTTAGCACATAAGATGCTATTTAATCATTTCTCAAGTTCTTCTTATTTTTTTCTTTCATGTTGTATAACAACAAGTTAACAGAACACAATTTTTCCAACATATTAGTAAAACTAAATAGATTAGCTTATATGTGGTAAAAAAAGAATATAATATACATTCAATCTGCAAATTGAGTTTTCTGTAATCTATACAGAGACGGACGTCACCATTTTTCTTTCGCACAACGACAATGGGCGAAGAGAACGGTGAAGTGGATTCTCGAATCACGCCTGCTTGTTGCAGCTCCTGTAAATGTTTACGGACGGCTTCTAGGTCATTGGGGTGTATGGGTCGTGCTTTGTGTTTGAATGGAGTTTCATCTGACAGTTTAATGTTGTGCTTGACTTGATCAGTCCGACCGAAATCAAGGTCATTTTGTGCAAAAACCTCTGGCATGTTATTGAGCTTATGCAAGATGTGCTCTTTCCACTCAGTACTGATAGGAGAGGACTCAAAGTTAAAAACCAGATTGTGTTTTTGACCGACTTCAGATTTGGAAGATCCCACTGAATGTTGGTGAGAGAGGACTCTCTGGAACGTGTGGATCTCTCCAATCACACATTTTTGAGGGATTGTCACATCATGTTCAGTTTCATTGGTGAGAACAGCTGGTATCAGGTAGGGTGCTCGCTCAGGTAAGCTGATGAGACTTGGCTTTACTAGGACACCCCCAGGTAAGGTTGAAAAGGATGGGTGCTCTAGCAGCACGGATCTCTCTGTGGTATTAGTTGACACTGCTACCAAGCTTTCCAGGACAACTGTCTGGCCTGCTGGGACTAGCTGAGGGCCTTTGTTATACATGGTTGCTAGACCAAGGCTACTGCCTTTGGTCTGTTTGTGTCTTAACTCTAGCACTTTTAACACTGCCTTATAACCATCTGAAATGAGAGGCTGCAGTCCGGGACATGCTTCGTTATACAATTCATAAAGCACATCTAAGGTGTTAGTTCCAATTAACACCAAAGACTGGGAAGCAGCTCGAATGTTTGGCACGACTAAGGCAAGTGTTGACACATCGGCTTCAATGCCGAGAAACTCTTTTGGAAAAGTGACGTTCATTTCAATGTACCCTAAGTAAGGCACTGATTGGCCGTTTGCACCTTCTACTTCGAGTAGGTCAAAAAGTGGCTTAATCTGATGACTGGACAGATGTTGTTCATAATATGATTGTGGGACCGTGGTCACCTGGGAGCCAGAATCGAGTAAGCAGTTTACAGTATTGCTGTCAATCTTTACTTGGGCTGTACTTTTAGTACCGATTAAACCTTGAGGCAGTTTGAATCTGCCGGTTTTAGTATGCGACTTTAAAATGGCACGTTTTTTAGTCGGCACATTTTGCTTGGGTTCAAGGGGACGGTTTGACTCTGTGGTAGCCTCTGTTTGTCCCTCAACAGAGGCAAACTTCAGTTTAAAGAAGCAGAGCCATTGTGTTGTCTATCCCATATTTGCCTTTTTGCTTTTAGTTCTTTACGTTTTGCCTCTACAAGTGCAGGGTTTGGCTCAGATTCACAGTTGGCAACAATATGTCCGTCCTCCCCACAGCGAAAGCAGTACCAAGGCTTGGGCCGTGAACTAGGGCGGCTGTGTGAAGGTAAGTTGGGTTCAGGGTTTGCATGGTCAGGTTTTGTTGTTTGGTTCTTCTTAGGTACTGTTTGTTTCTTTTGTTTCATAACTGCTGCTAATTGGCTTTTTAAATCAGCAACCTGTTTTTTCAGATCACTTAAAGTGTTTGAAGTTGTTTCGGAAAAGTCCATTTTTGTTTCAGTGACAGTTTGTTCATGTGACGCTGCTTTTTGTTTGGTTGCACTAAAGTGTTTTCTCATTCTTGTGCTTTTAACTTCTTGTCTGTTTTCTGCAATACGGAGTAGGAGTAATAGTTCTGCAAACGTGGGCAGATTATTTTTCTTTAACTCCAACTGCAGTTCTGTCAGCAGGTTATCATCTCAACAGCCTCTTTGAAATTGCTTAAGAAGCTGTCTGTCTCTTTCTCGGGGGTCTACACCACCCCGGCGCACTGCAAGACTCAGTGCCACCTGTAGGCGATGCAAGTACGCAGATGGTTTCTCCCCAGGATCCTGCAAAGTGTTCATGAATCGCACAAGCAGTTCCTCACCATCTTCAACAGTGCCAAATGCCGACTCAAGCAGCCTAAGATAGTCATCAACGGATGCATCAGGCCCAAGAGGCCGAATGACATCTGAAGCTGGAGTGAAAAGGCTTTCAAGAATTTTTCGGGTTTTTTCCAAGTTAGAAAGAGATGTGTCTCCCATCATTAAGTCAACATGGGAACGCCATGTTTCATAGTCAACTTCGGGATATGGTCTAGGGTTTCTTCCAGAAAAAGCTCTCAACCTAAGGGTGGAGTGACCATTAGATGTCTTCTCTGTAGTTTTGACAACATGTTCAACCACAATCCTCTGTACTTCAGGTGAGACTAGATCGGTTTGACTTAATATATGAAGTTTCTGATTAAGTTTCAAGGAACTTGGGTTAGGGCTCTGAACAAGCTTAGGAGAGTGGGGGTTATCAATGTGGTGTGGAGGGAAACCAACACTTTGTGTAGGCTCTGTGTCATTATTTGGACATGGGCTTGCAGCTGCCTCAACAGATCCCATGGACTCTTCAAACTTGGACATCACCTCCCTTAAGACTTCTTCAAAATCCTTCCCACTTAACTTAGCTAAGGTCTTTAGTTCAGTGAGGTAGGTATCAGTTACACTGCCCCCTACGGTTTTTGTGTAAACATCTGTTAGGGCGCGGACACAGTATTTAACATCTGGATTTTCAGCTGATGGATACAGGTAAGGCAATGCAGGTGTTAGCTCCTGAACAGCTAAATCAGAGCTAAACTCCACGACACAGTTCTGGTAAAACTCAGATGAGCTATCATCGACTGTTAGTGTCCTACTTATTGTACCACATTGTCGCAAGTAGTCAAAAACATCATCATCCTTTTCAGATCCAGTTAAACCGCTGACAATGACTGCATTTGGTATCTTAATTCCTAATTTTGCAATGAAATCCATAGTACCAATGTGTTAACAGATAAAATTCAAATTGTTGTTCCACTGTTGTCACACAACTAGGCTCCTGGCTGGCTCGCCAAATTTTTTGTAACCTGCAACTCACAAAAACAGGTTAATTAATTTATACTATATATATAGGAAGTTGGGCCTAATCAGAAGATTTTAAATTCTAGGGAACCCAGGTATGAGCAACAACAGAACACACAGTGTCTACAAGAAAAGAGCAAATATTTAATATAATAAACAATTGTGGATCCACATTTAAAACAGACAAACAAATACTGCGCGCTTTTAAAAAAAAAAAATAAATAAATAAATTGAATACTTCAGTCTCCAATGAATTAATTCTTCAGTCTCAAAGTCTCTCAGCTGGTGACCAGTCGGGTCACTATCGACCCGTGCGCCTGGTCCTCTGGGCTGGGGCTCGCCATCCAGTTTCAGGTGAAGAGGGTCTTGGAATCTTTGGCCCTCCAAGCCAAAAGTGTACTGTACAAACTCCAAAAAAAAAAAAAACCTGACCTATAACAAGGCCAAAGTAAAACATTTTAGCACATAAGATGCTATTTAATCATTTCTCAAGTTCTTCTTATTTTTTTCTTTCATGTTGTATAACAACAAGTTAACAGAACACAATTTTTCCAACATATTAGTAAAACTAAATAGATTAGCTTATATGTGGTAAAAAAAGAATATAATATACATTCAATCTGCAAATAAATGCAATTACATAAAACAAATACAACATACACAACAATAACAATACAAAATCTTAGAATCAATTTTATTTTATATTAAATTTTATAATTTAATAGGTATTTTAGCCAATTTTCACCAAATTTACTTAACCAACTGCCGAGGGCGTGCGATGACTCACCGATGCTCCGAGCTGTCAACGGCTATTTTTCGGGCTTCAGCTGTTCACGGGGAAACCCTCCGAGATCTAATAAAACCGAATGTAGTATTTTGAATTATATATTTAGTGAATTTATATTAATATTGTTTTCCTTACCAATTTCCAGATTCGTCAATTTCTTTCTACCTCTTTACGGAAACGACCGTCAGCTGTTAGCTCTCAAGCGTTCGCAGCGAAACAACCGTCAGCTGTTCTCAAGCGTTCTGAGCGAAGCAACCGTCAGCTGTTAGCTTTCAAGCCTGTCTGCCGCGCTCCGAACGAAACAACCGCCAGCTGTTAAAAAAGGGCGGGACGATCAACCCCATTGGCCGACACGAAACCAGACCGCGCCAGCCATTGGCTGCCTAATCTGTCAATAGAAGCTAACACTAAAAGCATATTTCACATTTTTTGAAGATTTACGTAATTACCTTTTAGCTATTTTGGTAGAATAAGACATTGAATCAACATCTATTATTTTTTTCTTGTGTTTTTAAACACTGGGTTACACAAGCTTGCCATCTTTTGCTCACCAACCTTGCCAGTCATCCGACGGCACGCCATGCATTGACCGATGATCTTCCTGATTGCAGAATTGGCTTGTGGAATCCAATATTTCTGTCTTATTTGTGCCAAAACATAATTGCGTCCACAGTGGCCTGTTCTTTGATGTACGTCCCTCAAGATCAAAGTGGCAACTTTGCTATGTTTAGAAAGAATCACTGGGTGTTTGGCACTTTCTGGCATAGCAGACTTGTTAAGTCTTCCACCTACTCTTAAGGTGTCATCTTGAAGAATCGGGTCAAGTTTATACAGCACACTGTTGCGACTGAGCTGACTTCCATTTCTCAGGACCTTGATTTCTTCCTCAAAGTGTTGTCTTTGACTGAACTGTATTATTTCTGCTTCAGCAGCGTCCAGATCATCCAAGGTGAGTATTTGTCTTTTCAGTTTGAAATTTCTTCATATGTTGTTCTAACTTTTTTCTTTGTTTTTCAGGGTCAAGTTCGGTCTGACTGATTGTTCTTAATACCTCTTTGTGTTCTTCTTTATGCTCCCTCAGAGCATCCTTTACCTTTACAATCCAAGCCACTGATCGTTTCAGTTTGTTCCAATCAGAGTGATAGGTAAGTAGCTGGTTCATTGGTGCCATACCTTCTTCAACTTTGACCGTGTAAACAGCGACTGTATTCTTGACCTCTTCTAACCCTCTTCTAGGCTTTCCTTCTTTCGCACAGGCTGTTCTGGCCAATCCTTTTCATTCAGCAGAAAGTCTGGTCCACTTATCCACATTCCTCCTTCGACCAAGCTCTTTGCTTTCAGGCCTCTGCTGGCTTGATCTGCAGGATTCTCATTTTTTCTGACATACATCCATTGTGAGGGCTTGGTTGCTTCTCAGATCATTGAAACTCTGTTAGCAACAAACGTTTTGAAACGTGCCGTGTCACTGTCGATGTATCTAAGCACCGTAGTGCTGTCTGTCCCGAAGACAGATTGTTGCAGTAGTATTTGCAATTCTTCGTGCAACATCTTGTCGACCTTTACTGCAACAACCGCCGCGGTCAACTTAAGTCTAGGGATTGTGACTTTCTTCAGTGGGGACACTCTTGCTCTTCCCATAAGGAAAGCACAGTGTTTCTCGCCATGTTCATTCTCCAGCAGTAGATAAGACACAGTGCCGTAGGCGTATTCTGAGGCATCCGAAAAATTATGCAACTGTGCTGAGATAGTGCATCCAAAGTTGATGGGTTTCAAACATCTACTCACATGGAAGTTGGAGAGGTAGGTGACATCTTCAAGCCATCTGCTCCACCCTTCAGCATGCTTTCCATCAAGGTTTTTATCCCAGTCAAGATGTTCCTTACAGAGATCTTTCAACAAAAGTTTAGCAGGCAAAATAACCGGTGCCAGAAAGCCAAGAGGATCGTAGATGGAGTTGACGATTGACAAGATACCTCTTCTGGTCACTGGCTTGTCTTGCAGCTCTATTTTGTACAGGAAAGTATCCGATTCTGTGTCCCACTGCACACCAAGTGTTCTTTCCACTGGTAGAGTGTCGTGTCGTAAATCCAGGTCTCTGACTTCAGTGGCTCTGTGCTCTGCAGGTATTGATGTTAGCACTTTTCTGCTGTTGCTCATCCACTTTGTTAAGGTGAACCCTCCATTGCTACACAAAGCTTGAAGTTCCTTGACCAGTCTCACTGCATCGTTTTCTGTGGCTACACTTTTCAGGCAGTCGTCTACGTAGAAATGGCGCAGGACTGTTT
The DNA here is from genome assembly GCF_001444195.1 of Xiphophorus couchianus. NCBI lineage: Eukaryota > Metazoa > Chordata > Actinopteri > Cyprinodontiformes > Poeciliidae > Xiphophorus > Xiphophorus couchianus. The sequence continues at coordinate 451,029 of NC_040235.1, forward strand.
GAACTGCGTCTGGAGATACGGTGTCCCTGTCATCCTCCGCAGTTCTTCTCAGTGCATATGAGGCCACACTTGGAGAAGAAGTGGCTCCAAAAAGATGCACTGCCATTCGGAATTCCTCCATGGGCTCGTCTAATCTGCCGTTGGGCCACCAAAGAAAGCGGAGTAAGTCTGCATCATGTTCTGGCACATTAACTTGATAGAACATTGACTCAATGTCTGCCATTACTGCTACAGGCTCCTCCCGGAATCTGAGGAGGACACCAACCAATGTATTGGTCAGATCGGGCCCCTGGAGCAACTCACTATTCAGATACCGATCCTGGTAGGAGGATGTGCAGTCAAATACCACCCGAAGCTTCTTCTTTTTTGGGTGATAGACTCCATGGTGCGGTATATAGACCGCAACATGGTGTTGTCCTCTCGGGTCAGTTGGTTTGTTGGAACCCGGACTGCGTAGCCCTTGGTAATGATTGCTTTCATGAAGTTCTTATAATCTTCAAAGAACTCAGGACTCTTCCTGAACTTCCTTTCCAAAGACGCAATGCGTTGCTCTGCCACACTACGATTGTTAGGCATCTGGAGCTTCTCATTATGGAGTGGCAATCCGACACAGTAATGCCCATTCTTAAAAACTGTTGTCTTTTCCACAGACCGCAAAAAAACTTTGTCTTCATGAGACAGCTCTTCCTTGTCCTCATAATTGCGTTCCGGGAAGTCAGTGTTGTACTGTTGGATTAACAGGTTATCTATCTCCACCAATGAGATTCTGTTCACGAATGAGTGAGGTGTTTCATTCTCTGCTTCATTTCTCCTTACAGGTCCACTCACAACCCAGCCTATGGTCGTCTTGATGGCGTAAGGACCTCCATCCTGGCCGTTAATGATGCGCCAGGGCTTCATCGCTTTTGAACAGTTTGCTCCAATAAGTAGGCCTACATCAGCTTTTAACTCTGGCAAGTTCACTTCACTTAGGTAAGGCCACTGTTGGATATCAGACTGCTTGGGTATGTTTCCGGCATAAACAGGTATGGTGCTGTGAGTAAACACCTTGGGCAACTCGATGTACATACTGTCCTCCAGCCCACACACTTTGAGCTCTGATAGAACCAGACTGTCCATGAGCTTCTGGTTTTCTGGTGCATCTTGACCCATGGTGCTGAGACGTATTTTGGTTGGTTTCCCTTTCACATTCAATTTCTTTTGCAGGTCTTCCGTGCAGAATGTTGCCGTGCTTCCCGGGTCTAGAAAGGCGTACGTTTCCACATACTGTTCACTATTTTTCGACTTGACTTTCACCGGTACTATCCACAGCACACAATCAGCTTCTCCGGCCCCTGTGAGGGCGCAAGACTCCTGTGTGATGGGAACCTCAGCAGCTAGCAACTCTTCACCAGTAGAACCATCATTCTTTCTTGGTGAGGCGGAACTGCCATCTTTTTCTTTGTGCAGAATATCAGGGTGCTTAAATCCACATTCTTTGCACTCTGTTTTTCGTTTACAGGATTTACTGAGATGGCCAGGGATCAAGCAACTAAAACATAGACCCTTTGATTTCAGGAATTCCACTCGTTCTTGATGAGACTGGCCTTTGATCTTACTGCATGAAGCAAGAGTGTGTGACTGCTGACAGTACAGACAGGGTTTATCAAAGGTGTTCACCGCTTTTCCATTGCTAGCAGGCTTGACCTTGGCAGTTCTTTCTTGAGGCTCTTTGGATTCAGGAACATTGGTTGCAAAACTGCTTCCACGAAACTCCTTTTTCACGGCCTGCTTTCCTTTTTGGTTCATCTTAGCAGCTATGGGTGAGCGACTATCAGATATGTCACCAAAGAGAGGATCGATTGCTATTTTAGCTTGGCGGTCTATGAAGTTCACCAAATCAGTAAATATGACCCTGTGACCACGTTGTTCTTTGAGGTTGAAAGCTTCTGTTCGCCAACGTTCTTTCATTTTGTAGGGCAGTTTGGATATCAACGCGCACAGATTGGTAGGATTATCCATCTCTTCCAAGAACTCAATATCAATAGAGTTACGACATCCTATCAGGAACATTGCGTAAGCATTTAACGCTTTCCCATCATCTGCTTTCATTTGTGGCCATTTGAGAGCTTTCTCCACGTACGCACTGGCGATCCGAAGCTCATCTCCATAATGCTTATGCAGAAGTCGCTTGGCTTCTTTGTAGCCCTTGCATGGTGTCATGTGAGCGCAACTACGAACGAGCTCTTGGGGCTCACCATCTGTGAACTGTTCCAAGAACTATAGTTTATCTTGGTCATTGTCTGTTTTCTGCTCTATGGCATGTTCAAATGCTCTCATGAAGGACTTGAACTGCAGCGCATCACCTTTGAACACAGAAATGTCCTTTGTAGGTAGCTGCGAAAGCTGTTGTTGCTTTACTAGCAATTCAGTTATTGCGTTCTGCTTCTGCATGACTGACACAATGTCATTCCCTGTTTGTGTTCTAGAAGTTTGGTTTGAAACTGGCGGTGGTAGTTGTGGTATTTGTGTGCACTGCACTTGTCTTGGTGCTTGAACATTCATTGTAGCATGTTGCGGTAGCGACATGCTAACTCTTTCCTTCTTTATGTTTCCACTTATTGATTTTTATGCTGACACGTGAGGTGTTGGAAATGTTACCTACATGAGAGTGTGCTTTAGCAACATTACTGGCCCCTATCTGTGAAACACTGTCACTAGGCAAAACAGTATCTTCTTCTTCTGTCACTTGTTCAGTAAGATCATCTAAGAGCAAGTTTTCCCCCTCTGTGGAATCATGCACTCCTGTCAGCCATCTTTTAGTTTCTTTCATGAAGCCTGTTATCTGATCCATTTTAGGTTCGTACCAATTGTTTTGGTTGTGAAATTTTTCATCTTCAGACAACAGACTGCAAACTTCAAAATTGAACCTATTAAACTCGTTTAGAAACTGTGCAAAATCACTCTCCATCGTAAGCTGAACACTTTCCATATTTTGAGCATCACACTTCAATGTCTCTATCTCTTTAATTTGGCTGGTTAGAGTGGCTAACATTCGTCTTCTTAATCCTATGAACCGTTGTAATCTCTCCTCAGCGCCCTTCTCAGTTAGCTTGCGCTCTCTCCCCTGTTCCAATTTATCCTCGCCACGCGTCTCAGCATCTCCGTCAGCCATCTTATAATTGCGGAGTTAATGTGCAGTAAGCAGGCACAAAGTTTAAAGCACTTACTTCAGAGTTGCCTTTCTTCTCTAACTGAGTGCAAACAAACTGTTCATATTTCACAAAAGGTTCACATTGACCGAATCCGTTACCTACATGCACACGTGTCTCGGACAATTAACTGCATCCAGTGGAATTTTACTGACAGGCTTTAACTTCAATTTTTGTCAGAGCTCCTTGATTCATCCGTATGACGTCTTTTCTTTACAATATTCAAAGATAAAGAAGCCTTTTCGTTACCTTTTCTAGGAGAATCATTCAAAGGGTTACCCGTTTCAGTCCTTTTTTTTCTCAGCGAGGCACGAGCTTCTTTTCTCTTCAGCCGCATTGTCCAGGCAAGAAGAAATGAGGCTCCATTAGCAATTTTTTGACTTTTTGTAGTGGCACTCTGTGTCCCAAAAGTTCGTTGTACCACCTTGGCAGTTCGTCTAGCAACCAATATTTGAATCACTTGACTGAAACCAAGTCTTCTTTAATTATGTTTACTTAAAGAACTCCAAAGTACACTTACAGAAGAAAGCCGGTCAAAAAATTGTGTTGCTTCCACCACATCCAACTGCAATCTGACTTCAAACGTGCATACGGGCAAAATTAATGTTATGCATTACGTAGTGGAAGCCAAAATTGCTTTTCACAATAAAAGTATCCCTTTATATTAACTAAGTTATACATTCTAGAAAATATACTCATCATGAATTTCTTAAAATTAAATTAAGCATATTTATACATTTTTAATCTAAATTATTATTCTATATGAATTCCCCATTAACTGGCTCTTGCAGGTACAAGCCTCCTATTGGATAAGTACTGCATAGGCGATTATCTTTCAGCTGGCAACAAGTTATTTAACCCCAGCTGATGCAATGAGTTACTCCTCATTTCTTAAACAACCATGGCAAAAGACACATCCGGTGGTCGTGGAAAAGACGTTAATCTGTTTAAGAAGGGTCAAATCATTGGCATGCATCAAGCAGAGAAAATATCTAAGGAGATTGCAGAAACTACTAGAATTGGGTTAAGAACTGTCCAACGCATCATTAAAAACTGGAAGGACGGTGGGGAACCATCGTCTTCCAGGAAGAAATGTGGTCGGAAAAAAATCCTGAATGATTGTGATCGGCGATTACTTAAACGTTTAGTCAAATCAAATCGAAGAAAAACAACAGCAGAACTCAGGAGTATGTTTAATTGTGAACGCAAAAGCATTTCCACACGCACAATGCGAAGGGAACTCAAGGGGTTGGGATTGAACAGCTGTGTAGCCGTAAGAAAACCTCTAATCAGTAAGGCTAACCAGAAAAAAAGGCTTCAGTTTGCTAGGGAGCATAAAGATTGGACTCTGGAGGAATGGAAGAGGATCATGTGGTCTGAGGAGTCCAATTTACCCTGTTCCAGAGTGATGGGCGCATCAGGGTAAGAAGAGAGGCAGGTGAAGTGATACACCCATCATGCCTAGTGCCTACTGTACAAGCCTGTGGGGGCAGTGCTATGATCTGGGGTTGCTGCAGTTGGTCAGGTCTAGGTTCAGCAACATTGTGTGCCCAAAGAATGAGGTCAGCTGACTACCTGAATATACTGAATAACCAGGTTATTCCATCAATGGATTTTGTCTTCCCAAATGGAATGGGCATATTCCAAGATGACAATGCCAGGATTCATCTGGCTCACATTGTGAAAGAGTGGTTCAGGTAGCATGAGACATCTTTTTCACACATGGATTGGCCACCACAGAGTCCAAACCTTAACCCCATTGAGAATCTTTGGGATGTGCTGGAGAAGGCTTTGCGCAGTGGTCAGACTCTCCCATCATCAATACAAGATCTTGGTGAAAGATTAATGCAATTCTGGATGGAAATAAATCTTGTGACACTGCAGAAGCTTATTGAAACAATGCCATAGCGAATGTGGGCTGTAATCAAAGCTAAAGGCGGTCCAACAAAATATTAGAGTGTGACCATTTTTTGGTGGTGACATTTTTTTGGCCAGGCAGTGTATATTCTTATATACATATATGTATGGCAAAATAATGTTTCATTAAGCATTACTTTTACCTTGTCTCCAAACATTCACTGAACGTAAACAAAGGGTTTCCCCAGTATATTATAAGCCTGGTAGCCTTATAATACACTGCCCCTCTCCCAGTAAATTCTGGGAGAGGGGCTCTAGTTTAATTGGCCAACCTTAAAAGCAATCGGTCATAATTGTCATTTACTGAGATGTATTTGTGAACAAATAGAGCTCAAACAGATTGAACTCACAGCATCAGATTGTAAAAGTGCAAAAAAACACTCTTCATAGTTAGATTATTCCTTCCATCCTTGACAAGCTCATAGTTGCCGCTTGTCCAGAGCTCGGTCGATTATAAAGGACTCCTTCCACCCTCAGCATGGTTTGTTCTCCCTGCTGCCCTCTGGGAAAAGGTTCACCAGCTTCAAATGAAGAACAACCAACAACACAATCTGGAGTACACACCGAATGACTCTTCTCCAGATTGCGGGTTTCCGTGACTGGAAACATGCAACAGAACACTTGAAAGAGCAAGAAAACAGCAACAGTCACAGAAAAGTAATGCCACTGCTCTGCTCTGCTCAAGGTAATTTAAAAAAAACAAAAACGCAACTAGCCTCCAGATCGCTATTTTAAAAAGAACGCAACGGTGCAATTTTCTGGCTGATCACTGATCTTAAAAAAACCTGAAGTGCTGATTTTTGTGTGTGTGGGAAAAATATAGCGAAGTGGTTGGCCAGTCACTAAGTTGGCAACCATGGGGTAACTGTCCTAAACCGTGCAAATGGAGAGTTCATCTGGTGGGCGGGACAGTGATTTGTATTATTGTTGACTATACCTCCTTGGAAATGAGATAGTACATCTCATTTTTCTTTATTTATTCTTTAAATAAATAAAGTTCTGATTTTAAAATGTCAGAATTACAGCTGATAAACACATTGGATTAGAGCAGTTCCCTCTCCATTTTTCCTTATGAAAAATACCTCATCGTTTACCAAATGAAACTTTACAGCAAATCTGGACAAATCAAGTCTTACCACTGGTGAGTGGTGGATTGCTGGCTGAGGCAGTGAGTGATGAAGGTGTTGGGCTCACAGGAGGCGTTGTCTCAATCCCACTCTCTTCCATCATCTTCTTTGCTACAAAGCTCAACTTTAGTCCAGATTCTGCAGCAAACAAACAAAAAAAGTTAAATCTCTTCTTTGTTAACATATTTCTACAGGACTCTAAGGTGTGAACAATTTAGTTGAAATGTTACCCAATTTCTCAGTAGTGCACCTCCCCAAAAATTCTGAGGTTGCAGTAGCACAACTTGATACTTTTGTAAAAAAAAAAAAAAATTCTCTGTGACATGGTAAGTCTTCCTGAAGTTCAACAAGAGAAACAGATTAGGCTCATATCTTGGGTGAAAGAGCATCCAAGAGCATCTCTATTCACCAATCAGAGATGGTGAATAGCGAAAACTAACACCCCCCTCCCCCCCCTCGTGTGCTGCAGCTACTCATGTCTATGTTTGTGTCCCGCAGTCAGAGATGAGTAGGATAGGTTAGTCAGATAGATCTTAACTTTGCTGTATTTTCTCTACTTATCTGTGCTACATGCACTGTTTGAGTCATCTGAAAATTATTACCAAATTCCCACGTTATGTCAAGCTCTGATTCAGACACTGCATCAGAAAATGTGCCACAACGACTAGAAGTCAGAGTCCAAAGAAATTAAAAGTCTGTACATTTTAAAGACATTGATTAGGCCAGTTTTCCTGTAAGAGGCAGTAAAGGCAAAAATGCAATGCACTGCATTAGTGTTGTGCCATGACAGGTTATCCCTGACAGAATTTGTTTCCCCTATGCCAGGAGCGTACATTGGGCAGGTAGTATGGGTCTTGTTAACTGCACCTAAATCCAACCAACATAGTGTTTTATCTCTGTGAAATAGTGAAAGAGGGCGATGACATCTGTGTAAACTTGATGTATATAAACATTAAGGCTCAATATACTTAATATAATATATGTAAATGGCTCTGTTTGTTTTCAGTTGTCCAACAAAAATCCTATTTATTTGAATTGTTGCATGTCCCCAAAAGTTCTGTCTACTGGAAATAAAAATCCACCTTTCTGAGTAGGTCACTGAAAACAGCTGACGACTTTATGCCTGTAAAGCCGGCAGCTTTACGAGAATAAACTGGACAGACCACATTAACAAATCATATTACAGACAAAACTAATTAAGGCCCCTTAAATCACAAACATGGTTCGAAATATTCTGCTATTAGTTGAGAATAATCTAGTCCCGGTTTGAAGAGGTCTTGTAATCTGAAATTAAAGCAGTTCTAGTGTGATCCAGAGCCAAAAGTGGTGAAATCAACCTTTATTGAAGTTTCACAAATCAGAAAACGGTTTCAAATTCTAAAATTAGAGCAAAAATAATCTAGTCCAGGTTTGAAGAGTCTAGGTGCTGTAGTTTTTTAACTAGATTAGATTAAAAATGCGAAAGATAGTGAAAAATTGGGTGGAATCGCCCTTTAGCCATTACCCGACTCGGAAGCTGGAATCGGAAACCAACTTCAGCTTGGTCTTATACAGGATGAAAACCAAGCTTTCTTTATGTAGGGTCCTCTTAAGATCAAATGACAGCAGTGAGACAAACGGTCTCAAACTTTCAGTCAGAAACTTCCTTCTACAACCGGGTCACAAACGATAACTGCTGTCCTCCAGGCATGTCTCTCCTAAAAGTTGGGAACACGCCAGCCGACATAAACATGAGGCTGTAATTTTAACTCAGCTGCTGCCAGTGTAACATGCTAACCTGCCAGTGCCTATGAATGACAATAACGAGAATGCAGAAATACATTAGCTCATATTTAACCTTTCGGATAGTGAATTTGAGTAAATCATACACAGCAGTCCTTTGATAGTTTCTCTACTTACCAGTGTGCTGTTTCGGAAGTGCTCAACAAATATGTGATCGGCCAGTTGAAAGACGTCGATCGTTTGCCACGTCTGCCATAAACTATAGTATGAATACGTCGACTGGGATCTTCTTCTGGGGAGTTTAATCGCAGATTACATCCATAAAGGTGTGTTACTGCCATCTAAAGGTAACCCTGGTCCGAATACTCGCACTTCCACCCTTGTTCCGCCCTTGTGCCCATCACATACGCGTCCGTGTTGAAAGGTTTCATAGACATGAATACGGTTTGAAGGGTGTCCCAAATTCTCCATATCCTTCCTTCGCCCGCCCATTTTGGGTCCTATTTCAGTCCTTACGTTAAACCCGCATACATGCGGACTTCAGCAAACTGTATTACCCATAATTCCTTGCTGCAAGATTTTTTTTGTCTTCATAGAAAAAAAGTATGACAATGCATTGGTAACAAAAAAGTTTGATATGATAAACTGAGCAGGAAAAAGAAGAAATAAAAAAGAATAGTCACAAATTATTCTTGTTTTACTTTCCCTGTAAAACAAGAAAAGTTTAGAATAATGTAGTCCAGGTTTGAAGAGTCTAGGTTTTGTAGTTTGAAATTAGAGCAAATCTAATTTAGTTTGTAACAAAATATTACAAATGCAAGAGTAATTTCAAATCTTAAATTAAGATATTAACATATTGATATAAAGATTGGGCTTTTGTGATGTTGCAATGTTTAAGCACTCTCTTAAATAAAATTATTTCACTTTAGAAACTGAGCTAATTTTCAGAAAGCAGTATTTGTGAATAGAAACTTAAATGATTAAATTGCTAACAATTTAACTCTTCAGCCTGTGTTAGATGATAAAATTTTATTATATTAAAACTTAAAAATGATTCAATTTTTAAGATTTCTTGTACAATATTCACATTTGAAAATCTTTCAAAAACATTAATGAAGTTGCAATTGAAAAAAGGTGCCCTTCCTGCCAGCACCCAAGTCCTGTGTGACCTCACCATCCATGCAGAGACGAAAGCTCATCAGACCTACAGAGATCCCTGCCTTCGTCAATCAACCTCGTCCTCCTGCTGCAACACCTTCTTCATCATCAGGCCAGTTCTGGGGTTCAAAATGCCATACTCTGTCCGTCTCTCTCAAAGGTTCCCTTTTTAGTTCTCAGTCTCAGCATTAGGGAAAGATAGACTAGATGATTGATATTACTTATTTGATTATATCTGCTACTGAATTAAGCTGTACTGTACTGACACTTGCAAAATTGCCTTACTAATAAAATATTTATCAAAAAGAAAATCTAAAAGATGTTATGGACATTCAATTAATGAGTCACCTCAAAGTTCTTTGATGGTCATAAAATAGCTATGATGTTTGATTCTGGAGAGGGAAAGGTGGGAAATGTTTTATAGGTTGCTGATAGCCCAAAACTATATGTAAAACAACATCCTTGGGACTCGCCCGAGTCATTAAAACCAACCTGGTTCAGTAACAAGTGCAAGTCGTAATAAAGAGAAAGAGTGAGCGTTAACATGTGTGCTCTGTGAAACTAGTTGACTGCAGGCTGCTCAGTCTGGCTAATTCACAGGGGGAAGAAGGGTGGGACATCTGAATGAAGGCAGTCAGGAACCAGGCGAGTCTTTCTCGACACCAGCTTTAAACAGAGGTTACTTCAGTTCTGGACAGGGTAAATCCCAGCAGATTTAGGAAACTCAATTCACCCGTTAGAGCTGGTAGCACATCTCCCCTCTCAGAAGAGGAAGTAGAGAGTGAGAAGTAGAGAGAGAAGGGAGAAGGCAGAAGGCAGTTTCGCAACAACAATTGTCTCACAAACTCAAATTGTATATTAGTACATTTAATGTGTATTTTTGCCATCTTGAAAATATGGCAATGTTTTAAGAAGGACATTTTAATTACACACTGAAAAAAATGAACTTAGGTGGTTATTACATTAACAAAAGAATATCATGTACTTTTAACTAAATAATTTAATGTTTCAAACAAAAACATGATAAAATCCATCCATCCATCCATTTTCTGTTCACCCTTGTCCCTAATGGGGTCGGGAGGGTTGCTGGTGCCCATCTCCAGCTACGTTCCGGGCGAGAGGCGGGGTACACCCTGGACAGGTCGCCAGTCTGTCGCAGGGCAACACAGAGACATACAGGACAAACAACCATGCACACACACACTCACACCTAGGGAGAATTTAGAGAAACCAATTGACCTGACAGTCATGTTTTTGGACTGTGGGAGGAAGCCGGAGTACCCGGAGAGAACCCACGCAGGCACAGGGAGAACATGCAAACTCCATGCAGAAAGACCCCGGCCGGGAATCGAACCCAGGACCTTCTTGCTGCAAGGCAACAGTGCTACCAACTGCGCCACTGTGCAGCCCCATGATAAAATCATGTTGGATAAACAAGAAATTCAACAACTTAATGTTTATGAAATTTAATCATGTTGAGATAACATGATTCATTATAGTCAGATTGATCTCCCTCTGAGGAGGGTCTAGCGAGATCAGGGGATCACGCGAGATTATGGAAGATCACGCAACATAAATATTTTGCGCCTGGGAAAACTTCAAAGTGGTTTTAGTTACACATTAAACTATAGATATTTGTTTTTCTCTGCAGGGCACTATTGGCATTTAAGAACTGCACTGTAACAAATGGCTGTAAAAACTACAGCATGAAAATACAGTAAGGTGGCTGGGTTTTGAAAATACAGTTCTGTTGTACCTTTTCTAATTGTTGAGTGCTCTTTCTACCCTTTCACCCAGTCCTGTCTTAAAACACTTAATGTAATGTAACTTAAAAAATTGTCTTTGAATTAACGCAATTAAATCATGGAAAGGATTTCCTCACGATTAAATAGCTTTCTTTCAGCATGAAGCATGTTTGTTCAGCTAACTTAATTTTCATGAGTTGGATCAACTTAATTAAGTAGTGTGAAGGTACCACTGTAATATAAGTTGGTTTCTCGGGCGTACTGTGGTGGCGCAAGGGGTCAGCATGCCCCATGTTTGGAGGTTCGACTCCTGGTCCCGGTGACCTTTGTCGCATGTCCTCCCCCCTCTCCTCGCCCTCTTTCCTGTCTGCCTACTGTCGCAAAAAAATACAAGCCATTAGCGCTTCAATAGCTCTTCGGAGAAAATTAAAAGGAAAAAAAAAAAGTTGGTTTCAACTAATGCAATTTTCTAAATTTGCATTAATTTTAATTAAGTAAAGTTAATTATTTGGTCCAAAACATTGCAAAGTAGTTGGGCTGGCTCTTTTAAATTACATTGGGTCCAACTATAGAAAATGAGTTGAATCAGCCTTAATAAATTAAATTGAGACAGCACATTATCTTTAAATTGGAATAACCTTAATAAATTAAGTTGACCTAACACATTTGCTTTAATGTTAGTGACCAAAAAAGAGTTTTTTAGTGTTAAGCCTTATTAGCTGTGGAACAGAATAGAAATGCTGAGTTGCAGTAGTTCTGGTGGTTTGAAGCTGGAATCAAGTCTAAATTTTGAGTTTCATGAGTTTTGAATGTTAGAGACCAAAAAAGCGTTTTCTCAGCGAGAGAAGCGAAAAAGTGACAATATGTGAATTTCCAGCACTGCGTTCAATTGTCAGCCTTATTAGCTGTGGAACAGCATAGAAATGCTGAGATGCAGTAGTTCTGGTGGTTTGAAGCTGGAAACAAGTCTACATTTTGAGTTTCATGAGTTTTGAATGTTTGAGACCAAAAAAGCGTTTTCTCAGCGAGAGAAGTGAAAAAGTGACAATATGTGAATTTCCAGCACTGCGTTCAATTGTCAGCCTTATTAGCTGTGGAACAGCATGCTGAGTTGCAGTAGTTCTGGTGGTTTGAAGCTGGAATCAAGTCTAAATTTTGAGTTTCATGAGTTTTGAATGTTTGAGACCAAAACAGCGTTTTCTCAGCGAGAGAAGTGAAAAAGTGACAATATGTGAATTTTCAGCACTACACTCAATATTCAGCCTTATTAGCTGTGGAACAGCATAGAAATGCTGAGATGCAGTAGTTCTCGTTGTTTGAACCTGGAATCAAGTCTAAATTTTGAGTTTCATGAGTTTTGAATGTTTGAGACCAAAAAAGCGTTTTCTCATCGAGAGAAGCGAAAAAGTGACAATATGTGAATTTTCAGCACTGCGTTCAATTTTCAGCCTTATTAGCTGTGGAACAGCATAGAAATGCTGAGTTGCAGTAGTTCTGGTGGTTTGAAGCTGGAATCAAGTCTAAATTTTGAGTTTCATGAGTTTTGAATGTTAGAGACCAAAAAAGCGTTTTCTCAGCGAGAGAAGTGAAAAAGTGACAATATGTGAATTTTAAGCACTACACTCAATATTCAGCCCTATTCGCTTTGGAACAGCATAGAAATGCTGAGTTGCAGTAGTTCTGGTGGTTTGAAGCTGGAATCAAGTCTAAATTTTGAGTTTCATGAGTTTTGAATGTTTGAGACCAAAAAAGCGTTTTCTCAGCGAGAGAAGTGAAAAAGTGACAATATGTGAATTTTCAGCACTACACTCAATATTCAGCCTTATTAGCTGTGGAACAGCATAGAAATGCTGAGATGCAGTAGTTCTGGTGCTTTGAAGCTGGAATCAAGTCTAAATTTTGAGTTTCATGAGTTTTGAATGTTTGAGACCAAAAAAGCGTTTTCTCATCGAGAGAAGCGAAAAAGTGACAATATGTGAATTTTCAGCACTGCGTTCAATTTTCAGCCTTATTAGCTATGGAACAGCATAGAAATGCTGAGTTGCAGTAGTTCTGGTGGTTTGAAGCTGGAATCAAGTCTAAATTTTGAGTTTCATGAGTTTTGAATGTTAGAGACCAAAAAAGCGTTTTCTCAGCGAGAGAAGCGAAAAAGTGACAATATGTGAATTTTCAGCACTGCGTTCAATGTTCAGCGTTATTAGCTGTGGAACAGCATAGAAATGCTGAGATGCAGTAGTTCTGGTGGTTTGAAGCTGGAAACAAGTCTACATTTTGAGTTTCATGAGTTTTGAATGTTAGAGACCAAAAAAGCGTTTTCTCGGCGAGAGAAGTGAAAAAGTGACAATATGTGAATTTTCAGCACTACACTCAATATTCAGCCCTATTCGCTTTGGAACAGCATAGAAATGCTGAGATGCAGTAGTTCTGGTGGTTTGAAGCTGGAATCAAGTCTAAATCTTGAGTTTCATGAGTTTTGAATGTTTGAGACCAAAAAAGCGTTTTCTCAGCGAGAGAAGCGAAAAAGTGACAATATGTGAATTTTCAGCACTGCGTTTAATGTTCAGCGTTATTAGCTGTGGAACAGCATAGAAATGCTGAGATGCAGTAGTTCTGGTGGTTTGAAGCTGGAAACAAGTCTACATTTTGAGTTTCATGAGTTTTGAATGTTTGAGACCAAAAAAGCGTTTTCTCAGCGAGAGAAGTGAAAAAGTGACAATATGTGAATTTTCAGCACTGCGTTCAATGTTCAGCCTTATTAGCTGTGGAACAGCATAGAAATGCTGAGATGCAGTAGTTCTGGTGGTTTGAAGCTGGAATCAAGTCTAAATTTTGAGTTTCATGAGTTTTGAATGTTTGAGACCAAAAAAGCGTTTTCTCAGCGAGAGAAGCGAAAAAGTGACAATATGTGAATTTCCAGCACTGCGTTCAATTGTCAGCCTGATTAGCTGTGGAGCAGCATAGAAATGCTGAGATGCAGTAGTTATGGTGCTTTGAAGCTGGAATCAAGTCTAAATTTTGAGTTTCATGAGTTTTGAATGTTAGAGACCAAAAAAGCGTTTTCTCGGCGAGAGAAGTGAAAAAGTGACAATATGTGAATTTTCAGCACTACACTCAATATTCAGCCCTATTCGCTTTGGAACAGCATAGAAATGCTGAGATGCAGTAGTTCTGGTGGTTTGAAGCTGGAAACAAGTCTAAATTTTGAGTTTCATGAGTTTTGAATGTTAGAGACCAAAAAAGCGTTTTCTCAGCGAGAGAAGCGAAAAAGTGACAATATGTCAATTTTCAGCACTGCGTTCAATGTTCAGCCTTATTAGCTGTGGAACAGCATAGAAATGCTGAGATGCAGTAGTTCTGGTGGTTTGAAGCTGGAATAAAGTCTAAATTTTGAGTTTCATGAGTTTTGAATGTTAGAGACCAAAAAAGCGTTTTCTCAGCGAGAGAAGCGAAAAAGTGACAATATGTGAATTTTCAGCACTGCGTTCAATTTTCAGCCTTATTAGCTGTGGAACAGCATAGAAATGCTGAGATGCAGTAGTTCTGGTGGTTTGAAGCTGGAAAAAAGTCTACATTTCGAGTTTCATGAGTTTTGAATGTTTGAGACTGTTAGGTCTAAATACCTATTAAACAAAACACAGGAAAGACAAGAGAGATAAATTCTTTTTGTACTCGCGAGGAGAGCAGACAGAGAGATGCTTTCAGTTACAAATCTCCAACCGCTCTGAAAACACATCTCCCGCTCCCTCTATTTTATTGCTTTTTTAGGGGACCCTCTTACACTGAGCGCTTTAACTCTCAAAGGGAGGGGAAAACAATTTATCACATTGTTGCAGCGCTAATGACATTTACTATTAGACACATGTTATCTACACTCTAAATCTTTCTGCTCCAGTCGAGTACCAGACACGGCGTCGAGTACCACAGGAGAGCAGACAGAGTTGTCTCCGCTATCTCCATGAAGGCTTCACTGCTCTCTTTCTCAAAGAGGTCACAGGAAGGAATCATAATTATTCAACACACAGAGACATTACTTAGAATAGAGGAAAAAAAGAAAAAGCATATAATTAAACATTATCTAAATGTTACTACAAAGCTACATGATACAACGAATATTTGATAATTACTAAAAATACAATTTATCCAACAGTTCCCCCCTGTTTATCAAAAATTTGTTCCACATCTCTTATCCCTCCAAAAACAGTCACTTCAAATGATTTTCAACTGGGAGTTCATTTTTTGGAAAGCAAACATTTTTACACTCAGGGGTTATACCCAGTCCAAAAGCCAGGATCTGGATACCTGTCAGAAGAGTCATCATCAGAGTATTCTTTGTCAACATCAGATTTTTTCTCTAATAAAGGATACATCTGTGCCATCACCTATCACAAGTTGTTAAAACAGACATTACATCATCGACAGGAGTTTTCATTAGCATCATAAACATAAGCACAACATTCTCTAGTGTCATCGTCATTATCAGTGTCAGCATAATCAAACAATGGCTTAACTTAAAAAGAAAGTAAATTTCCTTTGTCATTTTCCATCAAGGGAATTACTTTAATCCTTTTTATCAAAGAAGCAGACCTTGAATGAGACCACATCCGCAGGGCACCAGGAACTGCAAAACTGTTATGACAAAACAGAGATCAGATTCTCCAAAGGCATCAATTCATTTGTGTAGTCATCACAAATATCTTCAATTCACTGTGTCCGAGTGAATTCTCCAACGCTCGTGGCTCTGTGGCTGCTATCGTCAAAACAAGTGTGCAACCGCTTCTTCAAGCAGTGGCACTCTGCCTCAGAGACAACAGCTTGTGTTGCAGAGTTCAGAGTCAGGCTTGGAGCTCAGAACTCCAGGGCAGTCTGTATGTAGTTAGCCATGAGCAACTCATCACGTGAAGCCTTATCTCCTACTTTGTCCAGTTCTGCTCATTAAATGGTGGATGTGATCTATTCAATCCATGCTTCAATTATATATATATATCACAACTCCAACCGATGGAAAATACCAAAACCCTATAATCACCAGCTTCAAAAGACACGTTTCCAAAGTAATGTCAACTTAACAAATCTAGACATTTTCAAAATATACCAATTTTACCTAGGTCTTTTACTTGTCGTTGAATTTAAAGTTTTATTCAAAATCGTTTTAAATGGATATAAATCAAAACAAAATCAAGTTTAGAAAAATCACCATAATCCCACCTGAGTACTTTTACTGATTAGTGATAACTTTAATCAATAACAGATTCTTCAAAACATTTCTTAAAACATTCTTGCTCCATTAAATTAATGCTCTGAAAATGGCTAACACAATAATATTTTTAATTTCTATAATTATTTTCCCAAGTTAATTTACCAAAATATGCTTCATTAATCGCTATAAATTTGTTATCTATCGTTTCAAAATACTTTAGCCCATTGTCAGAACATCTTTCAATGGAGAATGATCAAATCCATTTAAAAGAAACATATTTCACCAGACCATATCTTTCCTTTCACTTTTTTATGTGTAACACAGATCAAACATGTTCTTCAAATAAAAAATTTTATTTAAGTAATATAAAAGATAAACCTATAACATATTCTCCCCCCTGATGATGCATTAAGTTTCTAACGCATCACAATTTCTACTACTTTAAATAACAATGTTTATGAAACAGGTTTATGATGTTCTCTGAGAAATTCTACCAAATTCAATGCTGCCTTTTTTCCAAAAGGGAAACTCGTCAAAACAAACAAAACAATTCATTTTAGCATGCTTTAAATCTTCAAGATTACTATTTTCCCAAAACACTTCACGTTACAGTTTTAAAGCTCCTTATCTCATTTTACTCTTATGATTGTCAGATAATTCATTTTACAAACTCCTCAAAAATTTTCACTAGTGTTTGACAAAGCGTGTTTACCAATTAAGACTCTGTGAAGGTTTTGCATAAACCAGCCAGAGAGACGTTGAAGAAAATTCAAAATATAGTCAATAAAAAAAATCCAAAAAATGATAAATTAGGCCCATACTGAAATCAACATAACAAAAAAAAAAACAATACAGGTAGTCACAGAACAACTCAAACACAAACTGACCTAACACAGACATGAGGGGACATTAGATAATGGCTGATCAGACCATTAACACACACTAAGGGGTAATTAAACACACAAAACCCTAACAAATACTGGTCAGTATATGACTAAATCTACAAATGAAAGAAAGTAATTAGTAATATTTAACAAAATAAAAGCACTGATACTTAAAATTAACTAAATGAGTGCCCAACAAATAACCAACCAAAGAGTCAGACCAACAAAAACAATTCAAAAATAAAAATCCAAACTACTCACTACTCAATATATAAAGTAATATTAAAAGAAAACAGAAAATCATTACCAATAGTGTCTGTGTGTGACAGTCAGGACAGCTGTCACAGACTCAGTGATTGGATGCAAAAACTTACATTTAACATTTTCCACATTATTTCAATGCTCACTAAGTATTTGCTTGTTTAAACTATCTACACAAAAGGAACTCTTAATTTCTCTACTGCTTTATTAGGCTTTGACACTCGAATCATCAGATATGTTTTAGTTTCTTCTAATTTTAAAATTTGAACTTAAAAACCTTTTGTCGTTCCACTACTAAAATTGTAACTTATATTCTGATATTTTGTCAGGAGGTACTTTTAGATGTTGGGAGAGAAAGTGATTTACATCACACCTTCTCGTTCTGTCTTGCAGAGCTACTGCAAGTGGGGGTTACTTCACACTTAAAAAATAGTGGTATGCAAAAAGGCTTCACATGTTAATTAGTTGAATCTAGTGGGGTAGCAGTTACAGCCCAACTCTGTGGCCCCCCCTGCGGAGCTGCTGCAAGGGGGCTGCAAGTCCCCTGATCTACATTATTCTCTTACAAAAGTTCCACCAGATCCTCTTTGATTAACCCATAAGTTATTTCTAACTTAATATTATCCTTCAACAACAAATTTCGTAAATTTTAGCAAACTTTTCTATATTCAATCAATTTCTATTTAACAAGAAAGTTACTTCTAATTTATTCTGTCTAAATCCTCAATAAGTCCTGTAGATTTTAATGATATTTTATCTATCCTAAAGTTTTGGTCAGTTTAAAAAGACTGATTGTGAAACTATCTAGAATCGGTTGCATACTGCAGTTTGTTGTTATCTGAGCAATGCCTCTTACAGTTAGAGCCTGTTTCTATTTATTTATTCACTTTTGTATCTATCTTACCATCCCCCCAGTTGAGACATGCAAAACCGCCATGGCTCAACATTACAGCCCACCTATATAAGTTTTTCGGCAAGATAGGTTTATTTGCAGGTCACTTATAGATTTGATCTTCTATTTTTGCTCCAGTTTTAATCCAAAGAACTTTTCAGGAAGAGCAACAGCTGCAACGGCTGTGTGTTTTGTATCTGTATACAGATAGGTCACTGTGATCTTAGCTGGAGTGACCTTGTTGAGCCTGTCTTCATAATTCTTGTCAGGCCCAGCCGCATTCTTGAACCAAAGAGTTATATGTAAAACTACAGGCCTACCATTCATGAAAAGAGTTATTTCTGGTCTTACTCTATCCATAGATAATAAATCCTGTAGATTTAATTGGACCTCTTCACTCTCTAAACTTTCTGATTCTAGTCATGCTGACTGATCTGTGTATTTTTCTGGGCAATTTCTAGCTATGTGTCCTTCCTTCCCACAACACCAACATCCTAAGTTGTTTTGTTTAAAATTATTTTGTCTGAAATTATTTTGTCTGTAGTTCCCTCTTCCCATTCTCCCTTTCTGTCCTCTGGGGTTTTGACCTCTACCCCTAAAGCTTCCTCTTCCTCTCCTTATAAAATATTGTGGGGGTGAGGGTAAGTCGGGATATAGTTTTGTAGTTTGTACTATTTGTTTCTCCCCTTCTGTTTTGTTATTTTGGTATCTGTTAACTTCAGCTACTTCCCCTCCCCCTCCTGCTGCTTGCTGCTCCGCTGCGTGCCTTTTGACACTCATAAACCCGTCTCATCATCTTCCTTCCTATAGAACATCAAATTTTTTGATTTCTTTTCCCCCTCTTCTCTTTTTTGTGCTAATTCTAACCAAAATTTCACATCCTCATAGCCTTCTTTGCGCATTTTCTTTAAATTTGACTTTGTTTTTTTTTTGTTTTATTTTATCCTGCAGTACTGTTAGTTTTTATATATTTTTTTTTATTTATTTATTTATTTAGACGGCCGTCAAAGTTATAGTTTGGTATTCATTTATCTAAATGTTTAATTTTATGCGGATCCTGATTTTCAACATATTTCCAGTCATTTATTTTTAAACTGTCTGTTGGCTTATTCTTACTTATATTTTTTCTTATTTATAAAATTTAGCCCAGTTTGTCGACGCCTAGGGAATCCTAAAAACTGGGGTTCTGTTCAGTAGGCCAGCAATTGAAACAACCTGTTGAGGTAACCCACGCTTCAACTCTTTCGAGTGGGGGTTCTTACCTCTGCATCCTCAAGAGGTTTGCTGGTTACAATCCTACTGTTTTATGTGAGGCAAAATACCAAGTGGCACTTACACCTCCAATCACCCGCACAGTCACACACTCCGTCGCGGAATTTAAGCGCCTGTTCGCGCAGGACTCCGTCGTCCTTTTTTGCAACGGGTATTCGTCGGGCCCCGTCTCCCAGAACAGGAAGGCACCAGGCTCCGTCCACCTAACCACGAAATTTTTACGGAAGGACTTCGGACGTCCTCAACGGATTTTGTGCACTATTTTTACCTGTTAGAGTCTAGAATTTACAGGGTTTTGTATTCGCGCAATGACCCCCAGTCATTCGCCACACTTTTAAACAAGAATTCACTCACCCCCGTTGTCTTTCCCTGGCGCACCGTCAACCGTCAGAACCCAGCAGGCAGGTCGAACCTCAGCCCTTGAACAGGATCTGATAAGCTTCCACTAGGAAACTTGCCGTGCGCACGGTCTGTACCGAAGTCGACCAAACCTGCAGGAATCCCTCAGGTGTATTGGCGACCGGCAATCGAAGGACCAAATAATGTTGGGTCTAAATACCTATTAAACAAAACACAGGAAAGACAAGAGAGTTAAATTCTTTTTGTACTCGCGAGGAGAGCAGACAGAGAGATGCTTTCAGTTACAAATCTCCAACCGCTCTGAAAACACATCTCCCGCTCCCTCTATTTTATTGCTTTTTTAGGGGACCCTCTTACACTGAGCGCTTTAACTCTCAAAGGGAGGGGAAAACAATTTATCACATTGTTGCAGCGCTAATGACATTTACTATTAGACACATGTTATCTACACTCTAAATCTTTCTGCTCCAGTCGAGTACCAGACACGGCGTCGAGTACCACAGGAGAGCAGACAGAGTTGTCTCCGCTATCTCCATGAAGGCTTCACTGCTCTCTTTCTCAAAGAGGTCACAGGAAGGAATCATAATTATTCAACACACAGAGACATTACTTAGAATAGAGGAAAAAGAGAAAAAGCATATAATTAAACATTATCTAAATGTTACTACAAAGCTACATGATACAACGAATATTTGATAATTACTAAAAATACAATTTATCCAACAGAGACCAAAAAAGCGTTTTCTCAGCGAGAGAAGTGAAAAAGTGACAATATGTGAATTTTCAGCACTACACTCAATATTCAGCCCTATTCGCCTTGGAACAGCATAGAAATGCTGAGATGCAGTAGTTCTGGTGGTTTGAAGCTGGAAACAAGTCTACATTTCGAGTTTCATGAGTTTTGAATGTTAGAGACCAAAAAAGCGTTTTCTCAGCGAGAGAAGTGAAAAAGTGACAATATGTGAATTTTCAGCACTGCGTTCAATTGTCAGCCCTTTTAGCTGTGGAACAGCATAGAAATGTTGAGTTGCAGTAGTTCTGGTGGTTTGAAGCTGGAAACAAGTCTAAATTTTGAGTTTCATGAGTTTTGAATGTTTGAGACCAAAAAAGCGTTTTCTCAGCGAGAGAAGCGAAAAAGTGACAATATGTGAATTTTCAGCACTGCGTTCAATGTTCAGCCCTATTCGCTTTGGAACAGCATAGAAATGCTGAGATGCAGTAGTTCTGGTGGTTTGAAGCTGGAATCAAGTCTAAATTTTGAGTTTCATGAGTTTTGAATGTTTGAGACCAAAAAAGCGTTTTCTCAGCGAGAGAAGTGAAAAAGTGACAATATGTGAATTTTCAGCACTGCGTTCAATGTTCAGCCTTATTAGCTGTGGAACAGCATAGAAATGCTGAGATGCAGTAGTTCTGGTGGTTTGAAGCTGGAATCAAGTCTAAATTTTGAGTTTCATGAGTTTTGAATGTTAGAGACCAAAAAAGCGTTTTCTCAGCGAGAGAAGTGAAAAAGTGACAATATGTGAATTTTCAGCACTACACTCAATATTCAGCCCTATTCGCTTTGGAACAGCATAGAAATGCTGAGATGCAGTAGTTCTGGTGGTTTGAAGCTGGAATCAAGTCTAAATTTTGAGTTTCATGAGTTTTGAATGTTAGAGACCAAAAAAGCGTTTTCTCAGCGAGAGAAGCGAAAAAGTGACAATATGTGAATTTTCAGCACTGCGTTCAAGTGTCAGCCTTATTAGCTGTGGAACAGCATAGAAATGCTGAGTTGCAGTAGTTCTGGTGGTTTGAAGCTGGAATCAAGTCTAAATTTTGAGTTTCATGAGTTTTGAATGTTAGAGACCAAAAAAGCGTTTTCTCAGCGAGAGAAGTGAAAAAGTGACAATATGTGAATTTTCAGCACTACACTCAATATTCAGCCCTATTCGCTTTGGAACAGCATAGAAATGCTGAGATGCAGTAGTTCTGGTGGTTTGAAGCTGGAATCAAGTCTAAATTTTGAGTTTCATGAGTTTTGAATGTTAGAGACCAAAAAAGCGTTTTCTCGGCGAGAGAAGTGAAAAAGTGACAATATGTGAATTTTCAGCACTACACTCAATATTCAGCCCTATTCGCTTTGGAACAGCATAGAAATGCTGAGATGCAGTAGTTCTGGTGGTTTGAAGCTGGAATCAAGTCTAAATTTTGAGTTTCATGTGTTTTGAATGTTAGAGACCAAAAAAGCGTTTTCTCAGCGAGAGAAGTGAAAAAGTGACAATATGTGAATTTTCAGCACTGCGTTCAATGTTCAGCCTTATTAGCTGTGGAACAGCATAGAAATGCTGAGATGCAGTAGTTCTGGTGGTTTGAAGCTGGAAACAAGTCTAAATTTTGAGTTTCATGAGTTTTGAATGTTAGAGACCAAAAAAGCGTTTTCTCGGCGAGAGAAGTGAAAAAGTGACAATATGTGAATTTTCAGCACTACACTCAATATTCAGCCCTATTCGCTTTGGAACAGCATAGAAATGCTGAGATGCAGTAGTTCTGGTGGTTTGAAGCTGGAATCAAGTCTAGATTTTGAGTTTCATGAGTTTTGAATGTTTGAGACCAAAAAAGCGTTTTCTCGGCGAGAGAAGTGAAAAAGTGACAATATGTGAATTTTCAGCACTACACTCAATATTCAGCCCTATTCGCTTTGGAACAGCATAGAAATGCTGAGATGCAGTAGTTCTGGTGGTTTGAAGCTGGAATCAAGTCTAAATTTTGAGTTTCATGAGTTTTGAATGTTTGAGACCAAAAAAGCGTTTTCTCAGCGAGAGAAGCGAAAAAGTGACAATATGTGAATTTTCAGCACTGCGTTCAATGTTCAGCCTGATTAGCTGTGGAACAGCATAGAAATGCTGAGATGCAGTAGTTCTGGTGATTTGAAGCTGGAAACAAGTCTAAATTTTGAGTTTTATGAGTTTTGAATGTTTGAGAACAAAAAAGCGTTTTCTCAGCGAGAGAAGTGAAAAAGTGACAATATGTGAATTTTCAGCACTACACTCAATATTCAGCCCTATTCGCTTTGGAACAGCATAGAAATGCTGAGATGCAGTAGTTCTGGTGGTTTGAAGCTGGAATCAAGTCTAGATTTTGAGTTTCATGAGTTTTGAATGTTTGAGACCAAAAAAGCGTTTTCTCAGCGAGAGAAGTGAAAAAGTGACAATATGTGAATTTTCAGCACTGCGTTCAATGTTCAGCCTGATTAGCTGTGGAACAGCATAGAAATGCTGAGATGCAGTAGTTCTGGTGATTTGAAGCTGGAAACAAGTCTAAATTTTGAGTTTCATGAGTTTTGAATGTTTGAGACCAAAAAAGCGTTTTCTCAGCGAGAGAAGTGAAAAAGTGACAATATGTGAATTTTCAGCACTGCGTTCAATGTTTAGCCTGATTAGCTGTGGAACAGCATAGAAATGCTGAGATGCAGTAGTTCTGGTGATTTGAAGCTGGAAACAAGTCTAAATTTTGAGTTTTATGACTTTTGAATGTTTGAGAACAAAAAAGCGTTTTCTCAGCGAGAGAAGTGAAAAAGTGACAATATGTGAATTTTCAGCACTACACTCAATATTCAGCCCTATTCGCTTTGGAACAGCATAGAAATGCTGAGTTGCAGTAGTTCTGGTGGTTTGAAGCTGGAAACAAGTCTACATTTTGAGTTTCATGAGTTTTGAATGTTAGAGACCAAAAAAGCTTTTTCTCAGCGAGAGAAGTGAAAAAGTGACAATATGTGAATTTTCAGCACTACACTCCATATTCAGCCCTATTCGCTTTGGAAAAGCATAGAAATGCTGAGATGCAGTAGTTCTGGTGGTTTGAAGCTGGAATCAAGTCTAAATTTTGAGTTTCATGAGTTTTGAATGTTTGAGACCAAAAAAGCGTTTTCTCAGCGAGAGAAGCGAAAAAGTGACAATATGTGAATTTTCAGCACTACACTCAATATTCAGCCCTATTCGCTTTGGAACAGCATAGAAATGCTGAGTTGCAGTAGTTCTGGTGGTTTGAAGCTGGAAACAAGTCTAAATATTGAGTTTCATGAGTTTTGAATGTTTGAGACCAAAAAAGCTTTTTCTCAGCGAGAGAAGCGAAAAAGTGACAATATGTGAATTTTCAGCACTGCGTTCAATGTTCAGCCTTATTAGCTGTGGAACAGCATAGAAATGCTGAGATGCAGTAGTTCTGGTGGTTTGAAGCTGGAACAAGTCTAAATTTTGAGTTTCATGAGTTTTGAATGTTTGAGACCAAAAAAGCTTTTTCTCAGCGAGAGAAGCGAAAAAGTGACAATATGTGAATTTTCAGCACTGCGTTCAATGTTCAGCCTGATTAGCTGTGGAACAGCATAGAAATGCTGAGATGCAGTAGTTCTGGTGATTTGAAGCTGGAAACAAGTCTAAATTTTGAGTTTCATGAGTTTTGAATTTGAGACCAAAAAAGCGTTTTCTCGGCGAGAGAAGTGAAAAAGTGACAATATGTGAATTTTCAGCACTGCGTTCAATTGTCAGCCTTATTAGCAGTGGAACAGCATAGAAATGCTGAGATGCAGTAGTTCTGGTGGTTTGAAGCTGGAAACAAGTCTACATTTTGAGTTTCATGAGTTTTGAATGTTAGAGACCAAAAAAGCGTTTTCTCGGCGAGAGAAGTGAAAAAGTGACAATATGTGAATTTTCAGCACTACACTCAA